>NW_026735445.1:0-128000 GCF_949786415.1 Peromyscus eremicus
CTTGCTGGGAACAGATGCGAGTGCTATTTGCACTGAGTATGGCAATGGGAGCGCAATAGTGACTTTATTACCAGAAAACAACTCTTGCTCGTAGGACCAAAAACTGCATGTGATTCAACTCCATTTAGGACTGAGAAACAAACGCTAGCTCGCCTTACAAGAAACACACTCTGCTTTTGAGAAAAGAGCACTCTTCTACTGTACTGTGTTTCTTATATGGCCAGAAGAGTGAGCTTGCTCAGAACAAAAGAACTGTGCTTCCTACAAATACTGCCATATCTAGTTCTATTCTGCTTAGGAAACTGAAAAGAACAGTAGCTCCTGTTCAGTCCAATACACTGTACATGCTGGGAACAGACGCCAGTGCTATTTGCCCTGTGTATGACAATGGGAGCACAATAGTGACTCTTCTTTCCAGAAAAAAAATCTTGCTCGTAGGACCAGAAACTGCATGTGATTCAACTCCATTTAGGACTGGGAAACAAACGCTAGCTCGCCTAACAAGAAACACACTCTGCTTTTGAGAAAAGAGCACTCTTCTACTCGACTGTGTATCCTATGGTATCCGAACAGTGAGCTTGCTAAGAACAAAAGAACTGTGCTTCCTACACACAGGGGCCATATCTAGTTCAACTCTGCTTAGGAAACTGACAAGAACAGTAGCTCCGCTTCAGTCCAATACACTGTACTTGCTGGGAACAGACGCGAGTGCTATTTACACTGTGTATGGCAATGGGAGCACAACAGTGACTTTATTACCAGAAAACAACTCTTGCTCGTAGGAACAAAAACTTCATGTGATTCAACTCCATTTAGGACTGGGAAACAAACGCTAGCTCGCCTTACGAGAAACACACTCTGCTTTTGAGAAAAGAGCAGTCTTCTACTCTACTGTGTTTCCTATAGGGTCCGAACATTGTGCTTGCTCAGAACAAAAGAACTGTGCTTCCTACACACACGGGCCATATCTAGTTCAACTCTGCTTAGGAAACTGACAAGAACAGCAGCTTCTCTTCAGTCCAATACACTGTACTTGCTGGGAACAGATGCGAGTGCTATTTGCACTGTGTATGGCAATGGGAGCGCAATAGTGACTTTCCTTACCAGAAAACAACTCTTGCTCGTAGGACCAGAAACTGCATGTGATTCAGCTCCATTTAGGATGGGAAAAAAATGCTAGCTCGCCTTACAAGAAACACAGTCTGCTTTTGAGAAAAGAGAACTCTTCTACACTACTGTGTTTCCAATGGGGTCCGAACAGTGAGCTTGCTCAGAACAAAAGAACTGTGCTTCCTACACACACGGACCATATGTAGTTCAACTCTGCTTAGGAAACTGACAAGAACAGTAGCTCCCATTCAGTCCAATACACTGTAATTGCTGGGAACAGACGCCAGTGCTATTTGCACTGTGTATGGAAATAGGAGCGCAATACTGACTTTCCTTACCAGAAAACAACTCTTGGTCGTAGGACAAAAAACTGCATGTGATTCAACTCCATTTAGGACTGGGAAACAATCGCTATCTCGCCTTACAAAAAACACACTCTGCTTTTGAGAAAAGAGCACTCTTCTACTCTACTGTGTTTCCTATGGTGTCCGAACAGTGAGCTTGCTCAGAACAAAAGAACTGTGCTTCCTACACACACGGGCCATATCTAGTTCAACTCTGCTTAGGAAACTGACAAGAACAGTAGCTCCGCTTCAGTCCAATACACTGTACTTGCTGGGAACAGATGCGAGTGCTATTTGCAATGTGTATGGCAATGGGAGCGCAATAGTGACTTTATTACCAGAAAACAACTCTTGCTCGTAGGACCAAAAACTGGATGTGATTCAACTCCATTTAGGACTGGGAAACAAACGCTAGCTTGCCTTATAAGAAACACACTCAGCTTTTGAGAACAGAGCAGTCTTCTACTCTACTGTGTTTCCTATGGGGTCTGAACAGTGAGCTTGCTCAGAACAAAAGAACTGTGCTTCCTACACACACGGGCCATATCTAGTTCAACTCTGTTTAGGAAACTGACAAGAACGGTAGCTCTTCTTCAGTCCAATACACTGTACTAGCTGGGAACAGACGCGAGTGCTATTTGCCCTGTGTATGGCAATAGGAGCACAATAGTGACTCTTCTTATCAGAAAACAACTCTTAGCCATAGGACAAGAAACTGCATGGGATTCAACTCCATTTCTGACTGGGAAACAAACACTAGCTTGCCTTACAAGAAAGACTCTCTGATTTTGAGAAAAGAGCACTCTTCTACTCTACTGTGTTTCCCATGGGGTCCAAATAGTGAGCTTGCTCAGAACAAAAGAACTGTGCTTCCTACACACAGGGGCCATATCTAGTTCAACTCTGCTTAGGAAACTGACAGAACAGTAGCTCCGCTTCAGTCCAATACACTGTAATAGCTGGGAACAGACGCGAGTGCTATTTGCACTGTGTATGGAAATGGGAGCACAATAGTGACTTTCCTTACCAGAAAACAGCTCTTGGTCAGAGGACCAAAAACTGCATGTGATTCAACTACATTTAGGACTGGGAAACAAATGCTAGCTTGCCTTACAAGAAACACACTCTGCTTTTGAGAAAAGAGCACTCTTCTACTCTACTGTGTTTCCTAGGGGGTCTGAACAGTGAGCTTGCTCAGAACAAAAGAACTGTGCTTCTTACACACGCGGGCCATATCTAGTTCATCTCTGCTTAGGAAACTGACAAGAACAGTAGCTCTGCTTCAGTCCAATACACTATACTTGCTGGGAACAGACGCGAGTGCTATTTGCACTGTGTATGGAAATGGGAGCGCAATAGTGACTTTATTACCAGAAAACACCTCTTGCTCGTAGGACCAGAAACTGCATGGGATTCAACTCCATTTCTGACTGGGAAACAAACACTAGCTCGCCTTACAAGAAACACACTCTGCTTTTGAGATATGAGCACTCTTCTACTCTACTGTGTTTCCTATGGAGTTCGAACAGTGAGCTTGCTCAGAACAAAAGAACTGTGCTTCCACACACAGGGGCCATATCTAGTTCAAATCTGCTTAGGAAACTGACAAGAACAGTAGCTCCGCTTCAGTCCAATACACTGTACTTGCTGGGAACAGATGCGAGTGCTATTTGCACTGTGTATGGCAATGGGAGCGCAATAGTGACTTTATTACCAGAAAACAACTCTTGCTCGTAGGACCAAAAACTGCATGTGATTCAACTCCATTTAGGACTGGGAAACAAACGCTAGCTCGCCTTACAAGAAACACACTCTGCTTTTGAGAAAAGAGCAGTCTTCTACTCTACTGTGTTTCTTATAGGGCCAGAAGAGTGAGCTTGCTCAGAACAAAAGAACTGTGCTTCCTACACACACGGGCCATATCTAGTTCAACTCTGCTTAGGAAACTCACAAGAACAGTAGCTCCTCTTCAGTCCAATACACTGTACTTCCTGGGAACAGACACGAGTGCTATTAGCACTGTGTATGGCAATGGGAGCACAATAGTGACTCTTCTTAACAGAAAACAACTCTTGCTCGTAGGATCAGAAACTGCATATGATTCAGCTCCTTTTAGGACTGGGAAACAAATGCTAGCTCGCCTTACAAGAAACACACTCTGCTTTTGAGAAAAGAGCACTCTTCTACTCTACTGTGTTTCCTATGGGGTCCGAACAGTGAGCTTGCTCAGAACAAAAGAACTGTGCTTCCTACACACAGGGGCCATATCTAGTTCAACTCTGCTTAGGAAACTGACAAGAACAGTAGCTACGCTTCAGTCCAATACACTGTACTTGCTGGGAACAGACGCGAGTGCTATTTGCACTGTGTATGAAAATGGGAGCACAATAGTGACTTTCTTTACCAGAAAACAACTCTTGCTCGTAGGACCAGAAACTGCATGGGATTCAACTCCATTTCTGACTGGGAAACAAACACTAGCTCGCCTTACAAGAAACACACTCTGCTTTTGAGAAAAGAGCACTCTTCTACTCTACTGTGTTTCCTATGGGGTCCGAAGAGTGAGCTTGCTCAGAACAAAAGAACTGTGCTTCCTACACACACGGGCCACATCTAGTTCAACTCTGCTTAGGAAACTGACAAGAACAGTAGCTCCGCTTCAGTCTAATACACTGTACTTGCTGGGAACAGATGCGAGTGCTATTTGCAATGTGTATGCCAATGGGAGCGCAATAGTGACTTTATTACCAGAAAACAACTCTTGCTCGTAGGACCAAAAACTGGATGTGATTCAACTCCATTTAGGACTGGGAAACAAACGCTAGCTTGCATTACAAGAAACACACTCAGCTTTTGAGAACAGAGCAGTCTTCTACTCTACTGTGTTTCCTATGGGGTCCGAACAGTGAGCTTGCTCAGAACAAAAGAACTGTGCTTCCTACACACACGGGCCATATCTAGTTCAACTCTGTTTAGGAAACTGACAAGAACGGTAGCTCTTCTTCAGTCCAATACACTGTACATGCTGGGAACAGACGCGAGTGCTATTTGCCCTGTGTATGGCAATAGGAGCACAATAGTGACTCTTCTTATCAGAAAACAACTCTTAGTCATAGGACAAGAAACTGCATGGGATTCAACTCCACTTCTGACTGGGAAACAAACACTAGCTTGCCTTACAAGAAAGACTCTCTGATTTTGAGAAAAGAGCACTCTTCTACTCTACTGTGTTTCCCATGGGGTCCAAATAGTGAGCTTGCTCAGAACAAAAGAACTGTGCTTCCTACACACAGCGGCCATATCTAGTTCAACTCTGCTTAGCAAACTGAGAAGAACAGTAGCTCCGCTTCAGTCAAATACACTGTACTTGCTGGGAACAGATGTGATTGCTATTTACACTGTGTATGGCAATGGGAGCACAACAGTGACTTTACTACCAGAAAACAACTCTTGCTCGTAGGACCAAAAACTGCATGTGATTCAACTCCATTTAGGACTGGGAAACAAACGCTAGCTCGCCTTACAAGAAACACACTCTGCTTTTGAGAAAAGAGCAGTCTTCTACTCTACTGTGTTTCCTATGGGGTCCGAACAGTGAGCTTGCTCAGAACAAAAGAACTGTGCTTCCTACACACACGGACCATATGTAGTTCAACTCTGCTTAGGAAACTGACAAGAACAGTAGCTCCTATTCAGTCCAATACACTGTACTTGCTGGGAACAGACGCCAGTGCTATTTGCACTGTGTATGGCAATAGGAGCACAATAGTGTCTCTTCTTATCAGAAAACAACTCTTGCTCGTAGGACCAGAAACTGCATGGGATTCAACTCCATTTCTGACTGGGAAACAAACACTAGCTTGCCTTACAATAAAGACACTCTGATTTTGAGAAAAGAGCACTCTTCTACTCTACTGTGTTTCCTATGGGGTCCGAATAGTGAGCTTGCTCAGAACAAAAGAACTGTGCTTCCTACACACAGGGGCCATATCTAGTTCAACTCTGCTTAGGAAACTGATAAGAGCAGTAGCTACGCTTCAGTCCAATACACTATATTTGCTGGGAACAGACTCGAGTGCTATTTGCACTGTGTATGAAAATGGGAGCACAATAGTGACTTTCTTTACCAGAAAACAACTCTTGCTCGTAGGACCAGAAACTGCATGGGATTCAACTCCATTTCTGACTGGGAAACAAACACTAGCTCGCCTTACAAGAAGCACACTCTGCTTTTGAGAAAAGAGCACTCTTCTACTCTACTGTGTTTCCTATGGGGTCCGAACAGTGAGCTTGCTCAGAACAAAAGAATTGTGCTTCCTACACACACGGGCCATATCTAGTTCAACTCTGCTTAGGAAACTGACAAGAACAGTAGCTCCACTTCAGTCCAATACACTGTACTTGCTGGGAACAGATGCGAGTGCTATTTGCAATGTGTATGGCAATGGGAGCGCAATAGTGACTTTATTACCAGAAAACAACTCTTGCTCGTAGGACCAAAAACTGGATGTGATTCAACTCCATTTAGGACTGGGAAACAAACGCTAGCTTGCCTTACAAGAAACACGCTCAGCTTTTGAGAACAGAGCAGTCTTCTACTCTACTGTGTTTCCTATGGGGTCCGAACAGTGAGCTTGCTCAGAACAAAAGAACTGTGCTTCCTACACACACGGGCCATATCTAGTTCAACTCTGTTTAGGAAACTGACAAGAACAGTAGCTCTTCTTCAGTCCAATACACTGTACTAGCTGGGAACAGACGCGAGTGCTATTTGCCCTGTGTATGGCAATAGGAGCACAATAGTGACTCTTCTTATCAGAAAACAACTCTTAGTCATAGGACAAGAAACTGCATGGGATTCAACTCCATTTCTGACTGGGAAACAAACACTAGTTTGCCTTACAAGAAAGACTCTCTGATTTTGAGAAAAGAGCACTCTTCTACTCTACTGTGTTTCCCATGGGGTCCAAATAGTGAGCTTGCTCAGAACAAAAGAACTGTGCTTCCTACACACAGGGGCCATATCTAGTTCAACTCTGCTTAGGAAACTGACAAGAACAGTAGCTCTGCTTCAGTCCAATACACTGTAATAGCTGGGAACAGATGCGAGTGCTATTTGCACTGTGTATGGAAATGGGAGCACAATAGTGACTTTCCTTACCAGAAAACAGCTCTTCGTCAGAGGACCAAAAACTGCATGTGATTCAACTACATTTAGGACTGAGAAACAAATGCTAGCTCGCCTTACAAGAAACACACTCTGCTTTTTTAGAAAAGAGCACTCTTCTACTCTACTGTGTTTCCTATGGAGTTCGAACAGTGAGCTTGCTCAGAACAAAAGAACTGTGCTTCCACACACACGGGCCATATCTAGTTCAAATCTGCTTAGGAAACTGACAAGAACAGTAGCTCCGCTTCAGTCCAATACACTGTACTTGCTGGGAACAGATGCGAGTGCTATTTGCACTGTGTATGGCAATGGGAGCGCAATAGTGACTTTATTACCAGAAAACAACTCTTGCTCGTAGGACCAAAAACTGCATGTGATTCAACTCCATTTAGGACTGGGAAACAAACGCTAGCTCGCCTTACAAGAAACACACTCTGCTTTTGAGAAAAGAGCACTCTTCTACTCTACTGTGTTTCTAATAGGGCCAGAAGAGTGAGCTTGCTCAGAACAAAAGAACTGTGCTTCCTACACACACGGGCCATATCTAGTTCAACTCTGCTTAGGAAACTGACAAGAACAGTAGCTCCTCTTCAGTCCAATACACTGTACTTCCTGGGAACAGACGCGAGTGCTATTAGTACGGTGTATGGCAATCGGAGCACAATAGTGACTCTTCTTACCAGAAAACAACTCTTCCTCGTAGGATCAGAAACTGCACATGATTCAGCTCTATTTAGGACTGGGAAACAAATGCTAGCTCGCGTTACAAGAAACACACTCTGCTTTTGAGAAAAGAGCACTCTTCTACTCTACTGTGTTTCTTATAGGGCCAGAAGAGTGAGCTTGCTCAGAACAAAAGAACTGTGCTTCCTACAAATACTGCCATATCTATTTCAACTCTGCTTAGGAAACTGACAAGAACAGTAGCTCCTCTTCAGTCCAATACACTGTACTTCCTGGGAACAGACGGCAGTGCTATTTGCCCTGTGTATGACAATGGGAGCGCAATAGTGACTCTTCTTACCAGAAAACAACTCTTGCTTGTAGGACAAGAATCTGCATGTGATTCAACTCCATTTAGGACTGGGAAACAAACGCTAGCTCGCCTAACAAAAAACACACTGTGCTTTTGAGAAAAGAGCACTCTTCTACTCGACTGTGTATCCTATGGGGTCCGAACAGTGAGCTTGCTCAGAACAAAAGAACTGGGCTTCCTACACACACGGGCCATATCGGGTTCAACTCTGCTTAGGAAACTGACAAGAACAGTAGCTCCGCTTCAGTCCAATACACTGTACTTGCTGGGAACAGATGCGAGTGCTATTTGCACTGTGTATGGCAATGGGAGCGCAACAGTGACTTTATTACCAGAAAACAACTCTTGCTCGTAGGACCAAAAACTGGATGTGATACAACTCCATTTAGGACTGGGAAACAAACGCTAGCTCACCTTACAAGAAACACACTCTGCTTTTGAGAAAAGAGCACTCTTCTACTCTCCTGTGTTTCCTATGGGGTCCGAACAGTGAGCTTGCTCAGAACAAAAGAACTCTGCTTCCTACACACACGGACCATATGTAGTTCAACTCTGCTTAGGAAACTGACAAGAACAGTAGCTCCTATTCAGTCCAATACACTGTACTTGCTGGGAACAGACGCCAGTGCTATTTGCACTGTGTATGGCAATAGGAGCACAATAGTGACTCTTCTTATCAGAAAACAACTCTTGCTCATAGGACCAGAAACTGCATGGGATTCAACTCCATTTCTGACTGGGAAACAAACACTAGCTCGCCTTACAAGAAAGACACTCTGATTTTGAGAAAAGAGCACTCTTCTACTCTACTGTGTTTCCCATGGGGTCCAAATAGTGAGCTTGCTCAGAACAAAAGAACTGTGCTTCCTACACACAGGGGCCATATCTAGTTCAACTCTGCTTAGGAAACTGACAAGAACAGTAGCTCCTGTTCAGTCCAATACACTGTACATGCTGGGAACAGACGGCAGTGCTATTTGCCCTGTGTATGACAATGGGAGCGCAATAGTGACTCTTCTTACCAGAAAACAACTCTTGCTCCTGGAACAAGAATCTGCATGTGATTCAACTCCATTTAGGACTGGGAAACAAACGCTAGCTCGCCTAACAAGAAACACACTCTGCTTTTGAGAAAAGAGCACTCTTCTACTCGACTGTGTATCCTATGGGGTCCGAACAGTGAGCTTGCTCAGAACAGAAGAACTGGGCTTCCTACACACACGGGGCATATCTAGTTCAACTCTGCTTAGGAAACTGACAAGAACAGTAGCTCCGCTTCAGTCCAATACACTGTACTTGCTGGGAACAGATGCGAGTGCTATTTGCACTGTGTATGGCAATGGGAGCGCAATAGTGACTTTATTACCAGAAAACAACTCTTGCTCGTAGGACCAAAAACTGCATGTGATTCAAATCCATTTAGGACTGGGAAACAAA
Source organism: Peromyscus eremicus (assembly GCF_949786415.1). Lineage (NCBI taxonomy): Eukaryota > Metazoa > Chordata > Mammalia > Rodentia > Cricetidae > Peromyscus > Peromyscus eremicus. Next base: position 9,098 of record NW_026735445.1, read on the forward strand.
TGCTAGCTCGCCTTACAAGAAACACACTCTGCTTTTGAGAAAAGAGCACTCTTCTACTGTACTGGGTTTCTTATAGGGCCAGAAGAGTAGCTTGCTCAGAACAAAAGAACTGTGCTTCCTGCAAATACTGTCATATCTAGTTCAATTCTGCTTAGGAAACTGAAAAGAACAGTAGCTCCTGTTCAGTCCAATACACTGTACATGCTGGGAACAGACGCGAGTGCTATTTGCCCTGTGTATGGCAATAGGAGCACAATAGTGACTCTTCTTATCAGAAAACAACTCTTAGTCATAGGACAAGAAACTGCATGGGATTCAACTCCATTTCTGACTGGGAAACAAACACTAGCTTGCCTTACAAGAACGACTCTCTGATTTTGAGAAAAGAGCACTCTTCTACTCTACTGTGTTTCCTATGGGGTCCAAATAGTGAGCTTGCTCAGAACAAAAGAACTGTGCTTCCTACACACAGGGGCCATATCTAGTTCAACTCTGCTTAGGAAACTGACAAGAACAGTAGCTCCGCTTCAGTCAAATACACTGTAATAGCTGGGAACAGACGCGAGTGCTATTTGCACTGTGTATGGAAATGGGAGCGCAATAGTGACTTTCCTTACCAGAAAACACCTCTTGCTCGTAGGACCAGAGACTGCATGGGATTCAACTCCATTTCTGACTGGGAAACAAACACTAGCTCGCCTTACAAGAAACACACTCTGCTTTTGAGAAAAGAGCACTCTTCTACTCTACTGTGTTACCTATGGAGTTCGAACAGTGAGCTTGCTCAGAACAAAAGAACTGTGCTTCCTACACACACGGGCCATATCTAGTTCAAATCTGCTTAGGAAACTGACAAGAACAGTAGCTCCGCTTCAGTCCAATACACTGTACTTGCTGGGAACAGATGCGAGTGCTATTTGCACTGTGTATGGCAAGGGGAGCGCAATAGTGACTTTATTACCAGAAAACAACTCTTGCTCGTAGGACAAAAACTGCATGTGATTCAAATCCATTTAGGACTGGGAAACAAACGCTAGCTCGCCTTACAAGAAACACACTCTGCTTTTGAGAAAAGAGCACTCTTCTACTGTACTGTGTTTCTTATAGGGCCAGAAGAGTGAGCTTGCTCAGAACAAAAGAACTGTGCTTCCTACAAATACTGCCATATCTATTTCAACTCTGCTTAGGAAACTGACAAGAACAGTAGCTCCTCTTCAGTCCAATACACTGTACTTCCTGGGAACAGACGGCAGTGCTATTTGCCCTGTGTATGACAATGGGAGCGCAATAGTGACTCTTCTTACCAGAAAACAACTCTTGCTTGTAGGACAAGAATCTGCATGTGATTCAACTCCATTTAGGACTGGGAAACAAACGCTAGCTCGCCTAACAAAAAACACACTGTGCTTTTGAGAAAAGAGCACTCTTCTACTCGACTGTGTATTTTATGGGGTCCGAACAGTGAGCTTGCTCAGAACAAAAGAACTGGGCTTCCTACACACACGGGCCATATCGGGTTCAACTCTGCTTAGGAAACTGACAAGAACAGTAGCTCCGCTTCAGTCCAATACACTGTACTTGCTGGGAACAGATGCGAGTGCTATTTACACTGTGTATGGCAATGGGAGCGCAACAGTGACTTTATTACCAGAAAACAACTCTTGCTCGTAGGACCAAAAACTGGATGTGATACAACTCCATTTAGGACTGGGAAACAAACGCTAGCTCACCTTACAAGAAACACACTCTGCTTTTGAGAAAAGAGCACTCTTCTACTCTCCTGTGTTTCCTATGGGGTCCGATCAGTGAGCTTGCTCAGAACAAAAGAACTCTGCTTCCTACACACACGGACCATATGTAGTTCAACTCTGCTTAGGAAACTGACAAGAACAGTAGCTCCTATTCAGTCCAATACACTGTACTTGCTGGGAACAGACGCCAGTGCTATTTGCACTGTGTATGGCAATAGGAGCACAATAGTGACTCTTCTTATCAGAAAACAACTCTTGCTCATAGGACCAGAAACTGCATGGGATTCAACTCCATTTCTGACTGGGAAACAAACACTAGCTCGCCTTACAAGAAAGACACTCTGATTTTGAGAAAAGAGCACTCTTCTACTCTACTGTGTTTCCCATGGGGTCCAAATAGTGAGCTTGCTCAGAACAAAAGAACTGTGCTTCCTACACACAGGGGCCATATCTAGTTCAACTCTGCTTAGGAAACTGACAAGAACAGTAGCTCCTGTTCAGTCCAATACACTGTACATGCTGGGAACAGACGGCAGTGCTATTTGCCCTGTGTATGACAATGGGAGCGCAATAGTGACTCTTCTTACCAGAAAACAACTCTTGCTCCTGGGACAAGAATCTGCATGTGATTCAACTCCATTTAGGACTGGGAAACAAACGCTAGCTCGCCTAACAAGAAACACACTCTGCTTTTGAGAAAAGAGCACTCTTCTACTCGACTGTGTATCCTATGGGGTCCGAACAGTGAGCTTGCTCAGAACAGAAGAACTGGGCTTCCTACACACACGGGGCATATCTAGTTCAACTCTGCTTAGGAAACTGACAAGAACAGTAGCTCCGCTTCAGTCCAATACACTGTACTTGCTGGGAACAGATGCGAGTGCTATTTGCACTGTGTATGGCAATGGGAGCGCAATAGTGACTTTATTACCAGAAAACAACTCTTGCTCGTAGGACCAAAAACTGCATGTGATTCAACTCCATTTAGGACTGGGAAACAAATGCTAGCTCGCCTTACAAGAAACACACTCTGCTTTTGAGAAAAGAGCACTCTTCTACTGTACTGGGTTTCTTATAGGGCCAGAAGAGTAGCTTGCTCAGAACAAAAGAACTGTGCTTCCTACAAATACTGTCATATCTAGTTCAATTCTGCTTAGGAAACTGAAAAGAACAGTAGCTCCTGTTCAGTCCAATACACTGTACATGCTGGGAACAGACGCGAGTGCTATTTGCCCTGTGTATGGCAATAGGAGCACAATAGTGACTCTTCTTATCAGAAAACAACTCTTAGTCATAGGACAAGAAACTGCATGGGATTCAACTCCATTTCTGACTGGGAAACAAACACTAGCTTGCCTTACAAGAACGACTCTCTGATTTTGAGAAAAGAGCACTCTTCTACTCTACTGTGTTTCCTATGGGGTCCAAATAGTGAGCTTGCTCAGAACAAAAGAACTGTGCTTCCTACACACAGGGGCCATATCTAGTTCAACTCTGCTTAGGAAACTGACAAGAACAGTAGCTCCGCTTCAGTCCAATACACTGTAATAGCTGGGAACAGACGCGAGTGCTATTTGCACTGTGTATGGAAATGGGAGCGCAATAGTGACTTTCCTTACCAGAAAACACCTCTTGCTCGTAGGACCAGAGACTGCATGGGATTCAACTCCATTTCTGACTGGGAAACAAACACTAGCTCGCCTTACAAGAAACACACTCTGCTTTTGAGAAAAGAGCACTCTTCTACTCTACTGTGTTACCTATGGAGTTCGAACAGTGAGCTTGCTCAGAACAAAAGAACTGTGCTTCCTACACACACGGGCCATATCTAGTTCAAATCTGCTTAGGAAACTGACAAGAACAGTAGCTCCGCTTCAGTCCAATACACTGTACTTGCTGGGAACAGATGCGAGTGCTATTTGCACTGTGTATGGCAATAGGAGCACAATAGTGACTGTTCTTACCAGAAAACAACTCTTGCTCGTAGGACAAGAATCTGCATGTGATTCAACTCCATTTAGGACTGGGAAACAAACGCTAGCTCGCCTTACAAGAAACACACTTTGCTTTTGAGAAAAGAGCACTCTTCTACTCTACTGTGTTTCCTATGGGGTCCGAACAGTGAGCTTACTCAGAGCAAAAGAACTGTGCTTCCTACACACACGGGCCATATCTAGTTCAACTCTGCTTAGGAAACTGAGAAGAACGGTAGCTCCTCTTCAGTCCAATACACTGTAATAGCTGGGAACAGACTCGAGTGCTATTTGCCCTGTGTATGGCAATAGGAGCACAATTGTGACTCTTCTTATCAGAAAACAACTCTTACTCATAGGACAAGAAACTGCATGGGATTCAACTCCATTTCTGACTGGGAAACATACACTAGCAAGCCTTACAAGAAACACACTCTGCTTTTGAGAAAAGAGCACTCTTCTACCCTACTGTGTTTCCTATGGGGTCCGAATAGTGAGCTTGCTCAGAACAAAAGAACTGTGCTTCCTACACACACGGGCCATATCTAGTTCAACTCTGCTTAGGAAACTGACAAGAACAGTAGCTCCTCTTCAGTCCAATACACTGTACTTGCTGGGAACAGACGCGAGTGCTATTGGCACTTTGTAATGAAATGGGAGCACAATAGTGACTTTCCATACCATAAAACAACTCTTGCTCCAAGTACCAAAAACAGGATGTGATTCAACTCCATTTAGGACTGGGAAACAAACGCTAGCTTGCATTACAAGAAACACACTCTGCTTTTGAGAAAAGAGCACTCTTCTACTCTACTGTGTTTCCTATGGGGTCCGAAGAGTGAGCTTGCTCAGAACAAAAGAACTGTGCTTCCTACACACACGGGCCATATCTAGTTCAACTCTGCTTAGGAATCTGACAAGAACGGTAGCTCCTCTTCAGTCCAATACACTGTACTAGCTGGGAACAGACGCGAGTGCTATTTGCACTGTGTATGGCAATAGGAGCGCAATAGTGACTCTTCTTATCAGAAAACACCTCTTGCTCATAGGACCAGAAACTGCATGGGATTCAACTCCAATTCTGACTGGGAAACAAACACTAGCTCGCCTTACAAGAAACACTCTCTGCTTTTCATAAAAGAGCACTCTTCTACTCTAATGTCTTTTCTATGGGGTCCGAACAGTGAGCTTGCTCAGAACAAAAGAACTGTGCTTCCTACACACAGGGGCCATATCTAGTTCAATGCTGCTTAGGAAACTGACAAGAACAGTAGCTCCGCTTCAGTCCAATACACTGTACTTGCTGGGAACAGATGCGAGTGCTATTTGCACTGTGTATGGCAATGGGAGCGCAATAGTGACTTTATTACCAGAAAACAACTCTTGCTCGTAGGACCAAAAACTGCATGTGATTCAACTCCATTTAGGACTGGGAAACAAACGGTAGCTCGCCTTACAAGAAACACACTCTGCTTTTGAGAAAAGAGCACTCTTCTACTCTACTGTGTTTCCTATAGGGCCAGAAGAGTGAGCTTGCTCAGAACAAAAGAACTGTGCTTCCTACAAATACTGCCATATCTAGTTCAATTCTGCTTAGGAAACTGAATAGAACAGTAGCTCCTGTTCAGTCCAATACACTGTACATGCTGGAAACAGACGCCAGTGCTATTTGCCCTGTGTATGACAATGGGAGTGCAATAGTGACTGTTCTTACCAGAAAACAACTCTTGCTCGTAGGACAAGAACCTGCATGTGATTCAACTCCATTTAGGACTGGGAAACAAACGCTAGCTCGCCTTACAAGAAACACACTCTGCTTTTGAGAAAAGAGCACTCTTCTACTCGACTGTGTATCCTATGGTGTCCGAACAGTGAGCTTGCTCAGAATAAAAGAACTGGGCTTCCTACACACACGGGCCATATCTATTTCAACTCCGCTTAGGAAACTGACAAGAACAGTAGCTCCGCTTCAGTCCAATACACTGTACTTGCTGGGAACAGATGCGAGTGCTATTTACACTGTGTATGGCAATGGGAGCGCAACAGTGACTTTATTACCAGAAAACAACTCTTGCTCGTAGGACCAAAAACTGCATGTGATTCAACTCCATTTAGGACTGGGAAACACACGCTAGCTCGCCTTACAAGAAACACACTCTGCTTTTGAGAAAAGAGCAATCTTCTACTCTACTGTGTTTCCTATGGGGTCCGAACATTGAGCTTGCTCAGAACAAAAGAACTGTGCTTCCTACACACACGGGCCATATCTAGTTCAACTCTGCTTAGGAAACTGACAAGAACGGTAGCTCCTCTTCAGTCCAATACACTGTACTAGCTGGGAACAGACGCGAGTGCTATTTGCACTGTGTATGGCAATAGGAGCACAATAGTGACTCTTCTTATCAGAAAACAACTCTTACTCATAGGACAAGAAACTGCATGGGATTCAACTCCATTTCTGACTGGGAAACAAACACTAGCTCGCCTTACAAGAAAGACTCTCTGCTTTTGAGAAAAGAGCACTCTTCTACTCTACTGTGTTTCCTATGGGGTCCAAATAGTGAGCTTGCTCAGAACAAAAGAACTGTGCTTCCTGAACACAGGGGCCATATCTAGTTCAACTCTAATTAGGAAACTGACAAGAACAGTAGCTCCGCTTCAGTCCAATACACTGTACTTGCTGGGAACAGACGCGAGTGCTATTTGCACTGTGTATAGAAATAGGAGTGCAATAGTGACTTTCCTTACCAGAAAACAAATCTTGGTCGGAGGAACAAAAACTGCATGTGATTCAACTCCATTTAGGACTGGGAAACAAATGCTAGCTCGCCTTACAAGAAACACACTCTGCTTTTGAGAAAAGAGCACTCTTCTACTCTAGTGTGTTTCCTATTGGGCCAGAACAGTGAATTTGCTCAGAACAAAAGAACTGTGCTTCCTACACACAGGGGCCATATCTAGTTCAACTCTGCTTAGAAAACTGACAAGAAGAGTAGCACCACTTCAGTCCAATACACTGTACTTGCTGGGAACAGACGCCAGTGCTATTTACCCTGTGTATGACAATGGGAGCGCAATAGTGACTCTTCTTACCAGAAAACAACTCTTGCTCGTAGGACCAAAAACTGCATGTGATTCAAATCCATTTAGGACTGGGAAACAAACGCTAGCTCGCCTTACAAGAAACACACTCTGCTTTTGAGAAAAGAGCACTCTTCTACTGTACTGTGTTTCTTATAGGGCCAGAAGAGTGAGCTTGCTCAGAACAAAAGAACTGTGCTTCCTACAAATACTGCCATATCTATTTCAACTCTGCTTAGGAAACTGACAAGAACAGTAGCTCCTCTTCAGTCCAATACACTGTACTTCCTGGGAACAGACGGCAGTGCTATTTGCCCTGTGTATGACAATGGGAGCGCAATAGTGACTCTTCTTACCAGAAAACAACTCTTGCTCGTAGGACAAGAATCTGCATGTGATTCAACTCCATTTAGGACAGGGAAACAAACGCTAGCTCGCCTAACAAAAAACACACTGTGCTTTTGAGAAAAGAGCACTCTTCTACTCGACTGTGTATCCTATGGGGTCCGAACAGTGAGCTTGCTCAGAACAAAAGAACTGGGCTTCCTACACACACGGGCCATATCGGGTTCAACTCTGCTTAGGAAACTGACAAGAACAGTAGCTCCGCTTCAGTCCAATACACTGTACTTGCTGGGAACAGATGCGAGTGCTATTTACACTGTGTATGGCAATGGGAGCGCAACAGTGACTTTATTACCAGAAAACAACTCTTGCTCGTAGGACCAAAAACTGGATGTGATACAACTCCATTTAGGACTGGGAAACAAACGCTAGCTCACCTTACAAGAAACACACTCTGCTTTTGAGAAAAGAGCACTCTTCTACTCTCCTGTGTTTCCTATGGGGTCCGAACAGTGAGCTTGCTCAGAACAAAAGAACTGTGCTTCCTACACACACGGACCATATGTAGTTCAACTCTGCTTAGGAAACTGACAAGAACAGTAGCTCCTATTCAGTCCAATACACTGTACTTGCTGGGAAGAGACGCCAGTGCTATTTGCACTGTGCATGGCAATAGGAGCACAATAGTGACTCTTCTTATCAGAAAACAACTCTTGCTCATAGGACCAGAAACTGCATGGGATTCAACTCCATTTCTGACTGGGAAACAAACACTAGCTCGCCTTACAAGAAAGACACTCTGATTTTGAGAAAAGAGCACTCTTCTACTCTACTGTGTTTCCCATGGGGTCCAAATAGTGAGCTTGCTCAGAACAAAAGAACTGTGCTTCCTACACACAGGGGCCATATCTAGTTCAACTCTGCTTAGGAAACTGACAAGAACAGTAGCTCCTGTTCAGTCCAATACACTGTACATGCTGGGAACAGACGGCAGTGCTATTTGCCCTGTGTATGACAATGGGAGCGCAATAATGACTCTTCTTACCAGAAAACAACTCTTGCTCCTAGGACAAGAATCTCCATGTGATTCAACTCCATTTAGGACTGGGAAACAAACGCTAGCTCGCCTAACAAGAAACACACTCTGCTTTTGAGAAAAGAGCACTCTTCTACTGTACTGTGTTTCTTATAGGGCCAGAAGAGTGAGCTTGCTCAGAACAAAAGAACTGTGCTTCCTACAAATACTGTCATATCTAGTTCAATTCTGCTTAGGAAACTGAAAAGAACAGTAGCTCCTGTTCAGTCCAATACACTGTACATGCTGGGAACAGACGCGAGTGCTATTTGCCCTGTGTATGGCAATAGGAGCACAATAGTGACTCTTCTTATCAGAAAACAACTCTTAGTCATAGGACAAGAAACTGCATGGGATTCAACTCCATTTCTGACTGGGAAACAAACACTAGCTTGCCTTACAAGAACGACTCTCTGATTTTGAGAAAAAGGCACTCTTCTACTCTACTGTGTTTCCTATGGGGTCCAAATAGTGAGCTTGCTCAGAACTAAAGAACTGTGCTTCCTACACACAGGGGCCATATCTAGTTCAACTCTGCTTAGGAAACTGACAAGAACAGTAGCTCCGCTTCAGTCCAATACACTGTAATAGCTGGGAACAGACGGGAGTGCTATTTGCACTCTGTATGGAAATGGGAGCGCAATAGTGACTTTCCTTACCAGAAAACACCTCTTGCTCGTAGGACCAGAAACTCCATGGGATTCAACTCCATTTCTGACTGGGAAACAAACACTAGCTCGCCTTACAAGAAACACACTCTGCTTTTGAGAAAAGAGCACTCTTCTACTCTACTGTGTTACCTATAAAGTTCGAACAGTGAGCTTGCTCAGAACAAAAGAACTGTGCTTCCTACACACACGGGCCATATCTAGTTCAAATCTGCTTAGGAAACTGACAAGAACAGTAGCTCCGCTTCAGTCCAATACACTGTCCTTGCTGGGAACAGATGCGAGTGCTATTTGCACTGTGTATGGCAATGGGAGCGCAATAGTGACTTTATTACCAGAAAACAACTCTTGCTCGTACGACCAAAAACTGCATGTGATTCAAATCCATTTAGGACTGGGAAACAAACGCTAGCTCGCCTTACAAGAAACACACTCTGCTTTTGAGAAAAGAGCACTCTTCTACTGTACTGTGTTTCTTATAGGGCCAGAAGAGTGAGCTTGCTCAGAACAAAAGAACTGTGCTTCCTACAAATACTGCCATATCTATTTCAACTCTGCTTAGGAAACTGACAAGAACAGTAGCTCCTCTTCAGTCCAATACACTGTACTTCCTGGGAACAGACGGCAGTGCTATTTGCCCTGTGTATGACAATGGGAGCGCAATAGTGACTCTTCTTACCAGAAAACAACTCTTGCTCGTAGGACAAGAATCTGCATGTGATTCAACTCCATTTAGGACTGGGAAACAAACGCTAGCTCGCCTAACAAAAAACACACTGTGCTTTTGAGAAAAGAGCACTCTTCTACTCGACTGTGTATCCTATGGGGTCCGAACAGTGAGCTTGCTCAGAACAAAAGAACTGGGCTTCCTACACACACGGGCCATATCGGGTTCAACTCTGCTTAGGAAACTGACAAGAACAGTAGCTCCGCTTCAGTCCAATACACTGTACTTGCTGGGAACAGATGCGAGTGCTATTTACACTGTGTATGGCAATGGGAGCGCAACAGTGACTTTATTACCAGAAAACAACTCTTGCTCGTAGGACCAAAAACTGGATGTGATTCCACTCCATTTAGGACTGGGAAACAAACGCTAGCTCACCTTACAAGAAACACACTCTGCTTTTGAGAAAAGAGCACTCTTCTACTCTCCTGTGTTTCCTATGGGGTCCGAACAGTGAGCTTGCTCAGAACAAAAGAACTGTGCTTCCTACACACACGGACCATATGTAGTTCAACTCTGCTTAGGAAACTGACAAGAACAGTAGCTCCTATTCAGTCCAATACACTGTACTTGCTGGGAAGAGACGCCAGTGCTATTTGCACTGTGTATGGCAATAGGAGCACAATAGTGACTCTTCTTATCAGAAAACAACTCTTGCTCATAGGACCAGAAACTGCATGGGATTCAACTCCATTTCTGACTGGGAAACAAACACTAGCTCGCCTTACAAGAAAGACACTCTCATTTTGAGAAAAGAGCACTCTTCTACTCTACTGTGTTTCCCATGGGGTCCAATTAGTGAGCTTGCTCAGAACAAAAGAACTGTGCTTCCTACACACAGGGGCCATATCTAGTTCAACTCTGCTTAGGAAACTGACAAGAACAGTAGCTCCGCTTCAGTCCAATACACTGTACTTGCTGGGAACAGATGCGAGTGCTATTTGCACTGTGTATGGCAATGGGAGCGCAATAGTGACTTTATTACCAGAAAACAACTCTTGCTCGTAGGACCAAAAACTGCATATGATTCAAATCCATTTAGGACTGGGAAACAAACGCTAGCTCGCCTTACAAGAAACACACTCTGCTTTTGAGAAAAGAGCACTCTTCTACTGTACTGTGTTTCTTATAGGGCCAGAAGAGTGAGCTTGCTCAGAACAAAAGAACTGTGCTTCCTACAAATACAAACAACTCTTGCTCGTAGGACAAGAATCTGCATGTGATTCAACTCCATTTAGGACTGGGAAACAAACGCTAGCTCGCCTAACAAAAAACACACTGTGCTTTTGAGAAAAGAGCACTCTTCTACTCGACTGTGTATCCTATGGGGTCCGAACAGTGAGCTTGCTCAGAACAAAAGAACTGGGCTTCCTACACACACGGGCCATATCGGGTTCAACTCTGCTTAGGAAACTGACAAGAACAGTAGCTCCGCTTCAGTCCAATACACTGTACTTGCTGGGAACAGATGCGAGTGCTATTTACACTGTGTATGGCAATGGGAGCGCAACAGTGACTTTATTACCAGAAAACAACTCTTGCTCGTAGGACCAAAAACTGGATGTGATACAACTCCATTTAGGACTGGGAAACAAACGCTAGCTCACCTTACAAGAAACACACTCTGCTTTTGAGAAAAGAGCACTCTTCTACTCTCCTGTGTTTCCTATGGGGTCCGAACAGTGAGCTTGCTCAGAACAAAAGAACTCTGCTTCCTACACACACGGACCATATGTAGTTCAACTCTGCTTAGGAAACTGACAAGAACAGTAGCTCCTATTCAGTCCAATACACTGTACTTGCTGGGAACAGACGCCAGTGCTATTTGCACTGTGTATGGCAATAGGAGCACAATAGTGACTCTTCTTATCAGAAAACAACTCTTGCTCATAGGACCAGAAACTGCATGGGATTCAACTCCATTTCTGACTGGGAAACAAACACTAGCTCGCCTTACAAGAAAGACACTCTGATTTTGAGAAAAGAGCACTCTTCTACTCTACTGTGTTTCCCATGGGGTCCAAATAGTGAGCTTGCTCAGAACAAAAGAACTGTGCTTCCTACACACAGGGGCCATATCTAGTTCAACTCTGCTTAGGAAACTGACAAGAACAGTAGATCCTGTTCAGTCCAATACACTGTACATGCTGGGAACAGACGGCAGTGCTATTTGCCCTGTGTATGACAATGGGAGCGCAATAGTGACTCTTCTTACCAGAAAACAACTCTTGCTCCTGGGACAAGAATCTGCATGTGATTCAACTCCATTTAGGACTGGGAAACAAACGCTAGCTCGCCTAACAAGAAACACACTCTGCTTTTGAGAAAAGAGCACTCTTCTACTCCACTGTGTATCCTATGGGGTCCGAACAGTGAGCTTGCTCAGAACAGAAGAACTGGGCTTCCTACACACACGGGGCATATCTAGTTCAACTCTGCTTAGGAAACTGACAAGAACATTAGCTCCGCTTCAGTCCAATACACTGTACTTGCTGGGAACAGATGCGAGTGCTATTTGCACTGTGTATGGCATTGGGAGCGCAATAGTGACTTTATTACCAGAAAACAACTCTTGCTCGTAGGACCAAAAACTGCATGTGATTCAACTCCATTTAGGACTGGGAAACAAATGCTAGCTCGCCTTACAAGAAACACACTCTGCTTTTGAGAAAAGAGGACTCTTCTACTGTACTGTGTTTCTTATAGGGCCAGAAGAGTAGCTTGCTCAGAACAAAAGAACTGTGCTTCCTACAAATACTGTCATATCTAGTTCAATTCTGCTTAGGAAACTGAAAAGAACAGTAGCTCCTGTTCAGTCCAATACACTGTACATGCTGGGAACAGACGCGAGTGCTATTTGCCCTGTGTATGGCAATAGGAGCACAATAGTGACTCTTCTTATCAGAAAACAACTCTTAGTCATAGGACAAGAAACTGCATGGGATTCAACTCCATTTCTGACTGGGAAACAAACACTAGCTTGCCTTACAAGAACGACTCTCTGATTTTGAGAAAAGAGCACTCTTCTACTCTACTGTGTTTCCTATGGGGTCCAAATAGTGAGCTTGCTCAGAACAAAAGAACTGTGCTTCCTACACACACGGGCCATATCTACTTCAAATCTGCTTAGGAAACTGACAAGAACAGTAGCTCCGCTTCAGTCCAATACACTGTACTTGCTGGGAACAGATGCGAGTGCTATTTGCACTGTGTATGGCAAGGGGAGCGCAATAGTGACTTTATTACCAGAAAACAACTCTTGCTCGTAGGACCAAAAACTGCATGTGATTCAAATCCATTTAGGACTGGGAAACAAACGCTAGCTCGCCTTACAAGAAACACACTCTGCTTTTGAGAAAAGAGCACTCTTCTACTGTACTGTGTTTCTTATAGGGCCAGAAGAGTGAGCTTGCTCAGAACAAAAGAACTGTGCTTCCTACAAATACTGCCATATCTATTTCAACTCTGCTTAGGAAACTGACAAGAACAGTAGCTCCTCTTCAGTCCAATACACTGTACTTCCTGGGAACAGACGGCAGTGCTATTTGCCCTGTGTATGCCAATGGGAGCGCAATAGTGACTCTTCTTACCAGAAAACAACTCTTGCTTGTAGGACAAGAATCTGCATGTGATTCAACTCCATTTAGGACTGGGAAACAAACGCTAGCTCGCCTAACAAAAAACACACTGTGCTTTTGAGAAAAGAGCACTCTTCTACTCGACTGTGTATCCTATGGGGTCCGAACAGTGAGCTTGCTCAGAACAAAAGAACTGTGCTTCCTACACACAGGGGCCATATCTAGTTCAACTCTGCTTAGGAAACTGACAAGAACAGTAGCTCCGCTTCAGTCCAATACACTGTACTTGCTGGGAACAGATGCGAGTGCTATTTGCACTATGTATGGCAATGGGAGCACAATAGTGACTTTATTACCAGAAAACAACTCTTGCTCATAGGACCAAAAACTGCATGTGATTCAACTCCATTTAGGACTGGAAACAAACGGTAGCTCGCCTTACAAGAAACACACTCTGCTTTTGAGAAAACAGCAGTCTTCTACTCTACTGTGTTTCCTATAGGGCCAGAAGAGTGAGCTTGCTCAGAACAAAAGAACTGTGCTTCCTACAAATACTGCCATATCTAGTTCAATTCTGCTTAGGAAACTGAAAAGAACAGTAACTCCTGTTCAGTCCAATACACTGTACATCCTGGAAACAGACGCCAGTGCTATTTGCCCTGTGTATGACAATGGGAGTGCAATAGTGACTGTTCTTACCAGAAAACAACTCTTGCTCGTAGGACAAGAATCTGCATGTGATTCAACTCCATTTAGGACTGGGGAACAAACGCTAGCTCGCCTTCAAGAAACACACTCTGCTTTTGAGAAAAGAGCACTCTTCTACTCGACTGTGTATCCTATGGTGTCCGAACAGTGAGCTTGCTCAGAATAAAAGAACTGGGCTTCCTACACACACGGGCCATATCTATTTCAACTCCGCTTAGGAAACTGACAAGAACAGTAGCTCCGCTTCAGTCCAATACACTGTACTTGCTGGGAACAGACGCGAGTGCTATTTGCACTGTGTATGGAAATGTGAGCGCAATAGTGACATTCCTTACCAGAAAATACCTCTTGCTCGTAGGACCAGAAACTGCATGGGATTCAACTCCATTTCTGACTGGGAAACAAACACTAGCTCACCTTACAAGAAACACACTCTGCTTTTGAGAAAAGAGCACTCTTCTAATCTATTGTGTTTCCTATGGGATCCGAACATTGAGCATGCTCAGAACAAAAGAACTGTGCTTCCTACACACACGGGCCATATAGTTCAATTCTGCTTAGGAAACTGACAAGAACGGTAGCTCCTCTACAGTCCAATACACTGTACTAGCTGTGAACAGACGCGAGTGCTATTTGCACTGTGTATGGCAATAGGAGCACAATAGTGACTCTTCTTATCAGAAAACAACTCTTACTCATAGGACAAGAAACTGCATGGGATTCAACTCCATTTCTGACTGGTAAACAAACACTAGCTCGCCTTACAAGAAAGACTCTCTGATTTTGAGAAAAGAGCACTCTTCTACTCTACTGTGTTTCCTAGGGGGTCTGAACAGTGAGCTTGCTCAGAACAAAAGAACTGTGCTTCCTACACACAGGGGCCATATCTAGTTCATCTCTGCTTAGGAAACTGACAAGAACAGTAGCTCCGCTTCAGTCCAATACACTGTACTTGCTGGGAACAGATGCGAGTGCTATTTGCACTATGTATGGCAAAGGGAGCGCAATAGTGACTTTATTACCAGAAAACAACTCTTGCTCGTAGGACCAAAAACTGCATGTGATTCAACTCAATTTAGGACTGGGAAACAAACTGTAGCTCGCCTTACAAGAAACACACTCTGCTTTTGAGAAAAGAGCACTCTTCTACTCTACTGTGTTTCCTATAGGGCCAGAAGAGTGAGCTTGCTCAGAACAAAAGAACTGTGCTTCCTACAAATACTGCCATATCTAGTTCAATTCTGCTTAGGAAACTGAAAAGAACAGTAGCTCCTGTTCAGTCCAATACACTGTACATGCTGGAAACAGACGCCAGTGCTATTTGCCCTGTGTATGACAATGGGAGTGCAATAGTGACTGTTCTTACCAGAAAACAACTCTTGCTCGTAGGACAAGAATCTGCATGTGATTCAACTCCATTTAGGACTGGGAAACAAACGCTAGCTCGCCTTACAAGAAACACACTCTGCTTTTGAGAAAAGAGCACTCTTCTACTCGACTGTGTATCCTATGGTGTCCGAACAGTGAGCTTGCTCAGAATAAAAGAACTGGGCTTCCTACACACACGGGCCATATCTATTTCAACTCCGCTTAGGAAACTGACAAGAACAGTAGCTCCGCTTCAGTCCAATACACTGTACTTGCTGGGAACAGATGCGAGTGCTATTTACACTGTGTATGGCAATGGGAGCGCAACAGTGACTTCATTACCAGAAAACAACTCTTGCTCGTAGGACCAAAAACAGGATGTGATTCAACTCCATTTAGGACTGGGAAACAAACGCTAGCTCGCCTTACAAGAAACACACTTTGCTTTTGAGAAAAGAGCACTCTTCTACTCTACTGTGTTTCCTATGGGGTCCGAACAGTGAGCTTGCTCAGAGCAAAAGAACTGTGCTTCCTACACACACGGGCCATATCTAGTTCAACTCTGCTTAGGAAACTGACAAGAACGGTAGCTCCTCTTCAGTCCAATACACTGTAATAGCTGGGAACAGACTCGAGTGCTATTTGCCCTGTGTATGGCAATAGGAGCACAATTGTGACTCTTCTTATCAGAAAACAACTCTTACTCATAGGACAAGAAACTGCATGGGATTCAACTCCATTTCTGACTGGGAAACATACACTAGCAAGCCTTACAAGAAACACACTCTGCTTTTGAGAAAAGAGCACTCTTCTACCCTACTGTGTTTCCTATGGGGTCCGAATAGTGAGCTTGCTCAGAACAAAAGAACTGTGCTTCCTACACACACGGGCCATATCTAGTTCAACTCTGCTTAGGAAACTGACAAGAACAGTAGCTCCTCTTCAGTCCAATACACTGTACTTGCTGGGAACAGACGCGAGTGCTATTGGCACTTTGTAATGAAATGGGAGCACAATAGTGACTTTCCATACCATAAAACAACTCTTGCTCCAAGTACCAAAAACAGGATGTGATTCAACTCCATTTAGGACTGGGAAACAAACGCTAGCTTGCATTACAAGAAACACACTCTGCTTTTGAGAAAAGAGCACTCTTCTACTCTACTGTGTTTCCTATGGGGTCCGAAGAGTGAGCTTGCTCAGAACAAAAGAACTGTGCTTCCTACACACACGGGCCATATCTAGTTCAACTCTGCTTAGGAACCTGACAAGAACGGTAGCTCCTCTTCAGTCCAATACACTGTACTAGCTGGGAACAGACGCGAGTGCTATTTGCACTGTGTATGGCAATAGGAGCGCAATAGTGACTCTTCTTATCAGAAAACACCTCTTGCTCATAGGACCAGAAACTGCATGGGATTCAACTCCAATTCTGACTGGGAAACAAACACTAGCTCGCCTTACAAGAAACACTCTCTGCTTTTCATAAAAGAGCACTCTTCTACTCTAATGTCTTTTCTATGGGGTCCGAACAGTGAGCTTGCTCAGAACAAAAGAACTGTGCTTCCTACACACAGGGGCCATATCTAGTTCAATGCTGCTTAGGAAACTGACAAGAACAGTAGCTCCGCTTCAGTCCAATACACTGTACTTGCTGGGAACAGATGCAAGTGCTATTTGCACTGTGTATGGCAAGGGGAGCGCAATAGTGACTTTATTACCAGAAAACAACTCTTGCTCGTAGGACCAAAAACTGCATGTGATTCAACTCCATTTAGGACTGGGAAACAAACGGTAGCTCGCCTTACAAGAAACACACTCTGCTTTTGAGAAAAGAGCACTCTTCTACTCTACTGTGTTTCCTATAGGGCCAGAAGAGTGAGCTTGCTCAGAACAAAAGAACTGTGCTTCCTACAAATACTGCCATATCTAGTTCAATTCTGCTTAGGAAACTGAAAAGAACAGTAGCTCCTGTTCAGTCCAATACACTGTACATGCTGGAAACAGACGCCAGTGCTATTTGCCCTGTGTATGTCAATGGGAGTGCAATAGTGACTGTTCTTACCAGAAAACAAATCTTGCTCGTAGGACAAGAATCTGCATGTGATTCAACTCCATTTAGGACTGGGAAACAAACGCTAGCTCGCCTTACAAGAAACACACTCTGCTTTTGAGAAAAGAGCACTCTTCTACTCGACTGTGTATCCTATGGTGTCCGAACAGTGAGCTTGCTCAGAATAAAAGAACTGGGCTTCCTACACACACGGGCCATATCTATTTCAACTCCGCTTAGGAAACTGACAAGAACAGTAGCTCCGCTTCAGTCCAATACACTGTACTTGCTGGGAACAGATGCGAGTGCTATTTACACTGTGTATGGCAATGGGAGCGCAACAGTGACTTCATTACCAGAAAACAACTCTTGCTCGTAGGACCAAAAACAGGATGTGATTCAACTCCATTTAGGACTGGGAAACAAACGCTAGCTCGCCTTACAAGAAACACACTTTGCTTTTGAGAAAAGAGCACTCTTCTACTCTACTGTGTTTTTTATGGGGTCCGAACAGTGAGCTTGCTCAGAGCAAAAGAAATGTGCTTCCTACACACACGGGCCATATCTAGTTCAACTCTGCTTAGGAAACTGAGAAGAACGGTAGCTCCTCTTCAGTCCAATACACTGTAATAGCTGGGAACAGACTCGAGTGCTATTTGCCCTGTGTATGGCAATAGGAGCACAATAGTGACTCTTCTTATCAGAAAACAACTCTTACTCATAGGACAAGAAACTGCATGGGATTCAACTCCATTTCTGACTGGGAAACATACACTAGCAAGCCTTACAAGAAACACACTCTGCTTTTGAGAAAAGAGCACTCTTCTACCCTACTGTGTTTCCTATGGGGTCCGAATAGTGAGCTTGCTCAGAACAAAAGAACTGTGCTTCCTACACACACGGGCCATATCTAGTTCAACTCTGCTTAGGAAACTGACAAGAACAGTAGCTCCTCTTCAGTCCAATACACTGTACTTGCTGGGAACAGACGCGAGTGCTATTGGCACTTTGTAATGAAATGGGAGCACAATAGTGACTTTCCATACCATAAAACAACTCTTGCTCCAAGTACCAAAAACAGGATGTGATTCAACTCCATTTAGGACTGGGAAACAAACGCTAGCTTGCATTACAAGAAACACACTCTGCTTTTGAGAAAAGAGCACTCTTCTACTCTACTGTGTTTCCTATGGGGTCCGAAGAGTGAGCTTGCTCAGAACAAAAGAACTGTGCTTCCTACACACACGGGCCATATCTAGTTCAACTCTGCTTAGGAATCTGACAAGAACGGTAGCTCCTCTTCAGTCCAATACACTGTACTAGCTGGGAACAGACGCGAGTGCTATTTGCACTGTGTATGGCAATAGGAGCGCAATAGTGACTCTTCTTATCAGAAAACACCTCTTGCTCATAGGAACAGAAACTGCATGGGATTCATCTCCATTTCTGACTGGGAAACAAACACTAGCTCGCCTTACAAGAAACACTCTCTGCTTTTCATAAAAGAGCACTCTTCTACTCTAATGTCTTTTCTATGGGGTCCGAACAGTGAGCTTGCTCAGAACAAAATAACTGTGCTTCCTACACACAGGGGCCATATCTAGTTCAATGCTGCTTAGGAAACTGACAAGAACAGTAGCTCCGCTTCAGTCCAATACACTGTACTTGCTGGGAACAGATGCGAGTGCTATTTGCACTATGTATGGCAATGGGAGCGCAATAGTGACTTTATTACCAGAAAACAACTCTTGCTCGTAGGACCAAAAACTGCATGTGATTCAACTCCATTTAGGACTGGGAAACAAACGGTAGCTCGCCTTACAAGAAACACACTCTGCTTTTGAGAAAAGAGCACTCTTCTACTCTACTGTGTTTCCTATAGGGCCAGAAGAGTGAGCTTGCTCAGAACAAAAGAACTGTGCTTCCTACAAATACTGCCATATCTAGTTCAATTCTGCTTAGGAAACTGAAAAGAACAGTAGCTCCTGTTCAGTCCAATACACTGTACATGCTGGAAACAGACGCCAGTGCTATTTGCCCTGTGTATGACAATGGGAGTGCAATAGTGACTGTTCTTACCAGAAAACAACTCTTGCTCGTAGGACAAGAATCTGCATGTGATTCAACTCCATTTAGGACTGGGAAACAAACGCTAGCTCGCCTTACAAGAAACACACTCTGCTTTTGAGAAAAGAGCACTCTTCTACTCGACTGTGTATCCTATGGTGTCCGAACAGTGAGCTTGCTCAGAATAAAAGAACTGGGCTTCCTACACACACGGGCCATATCTATTTCAACTCCGCTTAGGAAACTGACAAGAACAGTAGCTCCGCTTCAGTCCAATACACTGTACTTGCTGGGAACAGATGCGAGTGCTATTTACACTGTGTATGGCAATGGGAGCGCAACAGTGACTTTATTACCAGAAAACAACTCTTGCTCGTAGGACCAAAAACTGCATGTGATTCAACTCCATTTAGGACTGGGAAACACACGCTAGCTCGCCTTACAAGAAACACACTCTGCTTTTGAGAAAAGAGCACTCTTCTACTCTACTGTGTTTCCTATGGGGTCCGAACATTGAGCTTGCTCAGAACAAAAGAACTGTGCTTCCTACACACAGGGGCCATATCTAGTTCAACTCTGCTTAGGAAACTGACAAGAAGAGAAGCTCCACTTCAGTCCAATACACTGTACTTGCTGGGAACAGACGCCAGTGCTATTTACCCTGTGTATGACAATGGGAGCGCAATAGTGACTCTTCTTACCAGAAAACAACTCTTGCTTGTAGAACCAGAAACTGCATGGGATTCCACTCCATTTCTGACTGGAAAAAAAACACTAGCTCACGTTACAAGTAACACACTCTCCTTTTGAGAAAAGAGCACTCTTCTACTCTACTGTGTTTCCTATGGGGTCCGAATAGTGAGCTTGCTCAGAACAAAAGAACTGTGCATCCTACACACATGGGCCATATCTAGTTCAACTCTGCTTAGGAAACTGACAAGAACATTAGCTCCGCTTCAGTCCAATACACTGTACTTGCTGGGAACAGACGCGAGTGCTATTTGCACTGAGTATGGAAATGGGGGCGCAATAGTGACCTTCCTTACCAGAAAACAACTCTTGCTCGTAGGACCAAAAACTGCATGTGATTCAACGCCGTTTAGGACTGGGAAACAAATGCAAGCTCGCCTTACAAGAAACACACTCTGCTTTTGAGAAAAGAGCACTGTTCTACTCTACTGTGTTTCCTATAGGGCCAGAATAGTGAGATTGCTCAGAACAAAAGAACTGTGCTGCATACAAATACTGCCATATCTAGTTCAATTCTGCATAGGAAACTGAAAAGAACAGTAGCTCCTGTTCAGTCCAATACACTGTACATGCTTTGAACAGATGCCAGAGCTATTTGCCCTGTGTATGACAATGGGAGAGCAATAGTGACTCTTCTTACCAGAAAACAACTCTTGCTCGTAGGACAAGAATCTGCATGTGATTCAACTCCATTTAGGACTGGGAAACAAACGCTAGCTCGCCTTACAAGAAACACACTCTGCTTTTGAGAAAAGAGCACTCTTCTACTCTACTGTGTTTCCTATGGGGTCCGAACAGTGAGCTTGCTCAGAACAAAAGAACTGTGCTTCCTACACACACGGGCCATATCTAGTTCAACTCTGCTTTGGAAACTGACAAGAACGGTAGCTCCTCTTCAGTCCAATACACTGTACTAGCTGGGAACAGACGCGAGTGCTATTTGCCTTGTGTATGGCAATAGGAGCACAATAGTGACTCTTCTTATCAGAAAACAACTCTTACTCATAGGACAAGAAACTGCATGGGATTCAACTCCATTTCTGACTGGGAAACAAACACTAGCTCGCCTTGCAAGAAACACACTCTGCTTTTGAGAAAAGAGCAGTCTTCTACTCGACTGTGTATCCTATGTGGTCCGAAAAGTGAGCTTGCTCAGAACAAAAGAACTGGGCTTCCTACACACACGGGCCATATCTAGTTCAACTCTGCTTAGGAAACTGACAAGAACAGTAGCTCTGCTTCAGTCCAATACACTGTACTTGCTGGGAACAGATGCGAGTGCTATTTGCACTGTGTATGGCAACGGGAGTGCAATAGTGACTTTCCTTACCAGAAAACAACTCTTGCTCCAAGTACCAAAAACAGGATGTGATTCAACTCCATTTAGGATTGAGAAACAAACGCTAGCTTGCCTTACAAGAAACACACTCTGCTTTTGAGAAAAGAGCACTCTTCTACTCTACTGTGTTTCCTGTGGGGTCCGAAGAGTGAGCTTGCTCAGAACAAAAGAACTGTGCTTCCTACACACACGGGCCATGTCTAGTTCAACTCTGCTTAGGAAACTGACAAGAACAGTAGCTCCTGTTCAGTCCAATACACTGTACTTGCTGGGAACAGACGCGAGTGCTATTTGCACTGTGTATGGAAATGGGAGCGCAATAGTCACTTTCCTTACCAGAAAACAACTCTTGCTCGTAGGAACAGAAACTGCATGTGATTCAGCTCCATTTAGGACTGGGAAACAAATGCTAGCTCGCCTTACAAGAAACACACTCTGCTTTTGAGAAAAGAGTACTCTTCTACTCTACTTTGTTTCCTTTGGGGTCTGAACAGTGAGGTTGCTCAGAACAAAAGAACTGTGCTGCATACAAATACTGCCATATCTAGTTCAATTCTGCATAGGAAACTGAAAAGAACAGTAGCTCCTGTTCAGTCCAATACACTGTACATGCTGTGAACAGAGGCCAGAGCTATTTGCCCTGTGTATGACAATGGGAGCGCAATAGTGACTCCTCTTACCAGAAAACAACTCTTGCTCGTAGGACAAGAATCTGCATGTAATTCAACTCCATTTAGGACTGGGAAACAAACGCTATCTCGCCTTACAAGAAACACACTCTGCTTTTGAGAAAAGAGCACTCTTCTACTCTACTGTGTTTCCTATGGGGTCCGAACAGTGAGCTTGCTCAGAACAAAAGAACTGTGCTTCCTACACACACGGGCCATATCTATTTCAACTCCGCTTAGGAAACTGACAAGAAAAGTAGCTCCTATTCAGTCCAATACACTGTATAACTGGGAACAGACACGAGTGCTATTTGCACTGTGTATGGCAATAGGAGCACAATAGTGACTCTTCTTATCAGAAAACAAATCTTGCTCATAGGACCAGAAACTGCATGGGATTCAACTCAATTTCTGACTGGGAAACAAACACTAGCTCGCCTTACAAGAAACACACTCTGCTTTTGAGAAAAGAGCACTCTTCTACTCTACTGTGTTTCCTATGGGGTCCGAATAGTGAGCTTGCTCAGAACAAAAGAAATGTGCTTCCTACACACAGGGGCCATATCTAGTTCAACTCTGCTTAGGAAACTGACAAGAACAGTAGCTCCGCTTCAGTCCAATACACTGTACTTGCTGGGAACAGACACGAGTGCTATTTGCACTGTGTATGTAAATGGGAGCACAATAGTGACTTTCCTTACCAGAAAACAACTCTTGGTCGTAGGACAAAAAACTGCATGTAATTCAACTCCATTTAGGACTGGGAAACAAACGCTATCTCGCCTTTCAAAAAACACACTCTGCTTTTGAGAAAAGAGCACTCTTCTACTCTACTGTGTTTTCTAGGGGGTCTGAACAGTGAGCTTGCTCAGAACAAAAGAACTGTGCTTCCTACACACGGGCCATATGTAGTTCAACTCTGCTTAGGAAACTGACAAGAACAGTAGCTCCTATTCAGTCCAATACACTGTACTTGCTGGGAACAGACGCGAGTGCTATTTGCACTGTGTATGTAAATGGGAGCGCAATAGTGACTTTCCTTACCAGGAAACACCTCTTGCACGTAGGACCAGAAACTGCATGGGATTCAACCTCATTTCTGACTGGGAAACAAACACTAGCTCGCCTTACAAGAAACACACTCTGCTTTTGAGAAAAGAGCAGTCTTCTACTCTACTGTGTTTCCTATGGGGTCCGAACATTGAGCTTGCTCAGAACAAAAGAACTGTGCTTCCTACACACAGGGGCCATATCTAGTTCAACTCTGCTTAGGAAACTGACAAGAACAGTAGCTCCTCTTCAGTCCAATACACTGTACTTGCTGGGAACAGACGCGAGGGCTATTGGCACTGTGTATGGCAATGGGAGCGCAACAGTGACTTTCCTTTCCAGAAAACAACTCTTGCTCGTAGGACAAGAAACTGCATGGGATTCAACTCCATTTCTGACTGGGAAACAAACACTAGCTCGCCTTACAAGAAACACACTCTGCTTTTGAGAAAAGAGCACTCTTCTACTCTACTGTGTTTCCTATGGGGTCCGAATAGTGAGCTTGCTCAGAACAAAAGAAATGTGCTTCCTACACACAGGGTCCATATCTAGTTCAACTCTGCTTAGGAAACCGACAAGAACAGTAGCTCCGCTTCAGTCCAATACACTGTACTTGCTGGGAACAGACGCGAGTGCTATTGGCACTGTGTAATGCAATGGGAGCGCAATACTGACTTTCCATACCAGAAAACAACTCTTGCTCGTAGGACCAGAAACTGCATGTGATACAGCTCCATTTAGGACTGGGAAACAAATGCTAGCTCGCCTTACAAGAAACACACTCTGCTTTTGAGAAAAGAGCACTCTTCTACTCTACTGTGTTTCCTATGGGTTCCGAAAAGTGAGCTTGTTCAGAACAAAAGAACTGTGCTTCCTACACACCCAGACCATATGTAGTTCAACTCTGCTAAGGAAACTGACAAGAACAGTAGCTCCTTTTCAGTCCAATACACTGTACATGCTGGGAACAGACGCGAGTGCTATTTGCACTCTGTATGACAATGGGAGCACAATATTGACTCTTCTTACCAGAAAACAACTCTTGCTCGTAGGACCAGAAACTGTATGTGATTCAACTCCATTTAGGACTGGGAAACAAACGCTAGCTCTCCTTACAAGAAACACACTCTGCTTTTGAGAAAAGAGCACTCTTCTACTCTAGTGTGTATCCTATGGGGTTGGAAGAGTGAGCTTGCTCAGAACAAAAGAACTGTGCTTCCTACACACAGGGGCCATATCTAGTTCAACTCTGCTTAGGAAATTGACAAGAACAGCAGCTCCTCTTCAGTCCAATACACTGTACTTCCTGGTAACAGACTCGAGTGCTATTTGCACTGTGTATGGCAACGGGAGTGCAATAGTGACTTTCCTTACCAGAAAACAACTCTTGCTCCAAGTACCAAAAACAGGATGTGATTCAACTCCATTTAGGATTGGGAAACAAACGCTAGCTTGCCTTACAAGAAACACACTCTGCTTTTGAGAAAAGAGCACTCTTCTACTCTACTGTGTTTCCTGTGGGGTCCGAAGAGTGAGCTTGCTCAGAACAAAAGAACTGTGCTTCCTACACACACGGGCCATATCTAGTTCAACTCTGCTTAGGAAACTGACAAGAACAGTAGCTCCTCTTCAGTCCAATACACTGTACTAGCTGGGAACAGACGCGAGTGCTATTTGTACTGTTTATGGCAATAGGAGCGCAATAGTGACTTTTCTTATCAGAAAACACATCTTGCTCATAGGACCAGAAACTGCATGGGATTCAACTCCATTTCTGACTGGGAAACAAACACTAGCTCGCCTTACAAGAAACACACTCTGCTTTTGAGAAAAGAGCACTCTTCTAATCTACTGTGTTTCCTATGGGGTCCGAACATTGAGCATGCTCAGAACAAAAGAACTGTGCTTAATACACACAGGGGCCACATCTAGTTCAACTCTGCTTAGGAAACTGACAAGAACAGTAGTTCCACTTCAGTCCAATACACTGTACTTGCTGGGAACAGACGCGAGTGCTATTTACCCTGTGTATGACAATGGGAGCGCAATAGTGACTCTTCTTACCAGAAAACACCTCTTGCTCGTAGGACCAGAAACTGCATGGGATTCAACTCCATTTCTGACTGGGAAACAAACACTAGCTCGCCTTACAAGAAACACACTCTGCTTTTGAGAAAAGAGCACTCTTCTACTCTACTGTGTTTCCTATAGTGCCAGAACAGTGAGCTTGCTCAGAACAAAAGAACTGTGCTGCATACAAATACTGCCATATCTAGTTCAATTCTGCATAGGAAACTGAAAAGAACAGTAGCTCCTGTTCAGTCCAATACACTGTACATGCTGTGAACAGATGCCAGAGCTTTTTGCCCTGTGTATGACAATGGGAGCGCAATAGTGACTCTTCTTACCAGAAAACAACTCTTGCTCGTAGGACAAGAATCTGCATGTGATTCAACTCCATTTAGGACTGGGAAACAAACGCTAGCTCGCCTTACCAGAAACACACTCTGCTTTTGAGAAAAGAGCAGTCTTCTATTTCACTGTGGTTCATATGGTGTCCGAACAGTGAGCTTGCTGAGAACAAAAGAACTGTGCTTCCTACACACATGGGCCATATCTAGTTCAACTCTGCTTAGGAAATTGACAAGAACAGTAGCTCCTCCTCAGTTCAATACACTGTACTTGCTGGGAACCGACGGGAGTGCTATTTGCACTGTGTATGGCAAAGGGAGCGCAATAGTGACTTTCCTTACCAGAAAACAACTCTTGCTCTTAGGACCCAAAACTGCATGTGATTCAACTCCATTTAGGACTGGGAAACAAACGCTAGCTCGCCTTACAAGAAACACACTCTGCTTTTGAGAAAAGAGCAGTCTTCTACTCTACTGTGTTTCCTATAGGGCCAGAACAGTGAGCTTGCTCAGAACAAAAGAACTGTGCTTCGTACAAATACGGCCATATCTAGTTCAATTCTGCTTAGGAAACTGAAAAAAACACTAGATTGTCTTCAGTCCAATACACTGTACATGCTGGGAACAGACGCCAGTGCTATTTGCCCTGTGTATGACAATGGGATTGTAATAGTGACTCTTCTTACCAGAAAACAACTCTTGCTCGTAGGACAATAAACTGCATGTGTTTCAACTCCATTTAGGACTGGGAAACAAATGCTAGCTCGCCTTACAAGAAATACACTCTGCTTTTGAGAAAAGAGCACTCTTCTACTCGACTGTTTTTCCTATGGTGTCCGAACAGTGAGCTTGCTCAGAAAAAAAGAACTGTGCTTTCTACACACAGGGGCCATATGTAGTTCAACTCTGCTTAGGAAACTGACAAGAACAGTAGCTCCTCTTCAGTCCAATACACTGTACTTGCTGGGAACAGATGCGAGTGCTATTTGCACTGTGTATTGAAATGGGAGCGCAATAGTGACTTTCCTTACCAGAAAACAACTCTCGCTGGTAGGACCAGAAACTGCATGTGATTCAACTCCATTTAGGACTGGGAAACAAACGCTAGCTCGCCTTATAAGAAACACACTCTGCTTTTGAGAAAAGAGCACTCTTCTACTCTACTGTGTTTCCTAAAGGCCAGAACAGTGAGTTTGCTCAGAACAAAAGAACTGTGCTTCCTACAAATACGGCCATATCTAGTTCAATTCTGCTTAGGAAACTGACAAGAACAGTAGATCCTCTTCAGTCCAATACACTGTACATGCTGGGAACAGACGCCAGTGCTATTTGCCCTGTGTCTGACAATGGGAGCGCAATAGTGACTTTCCTTACCAGAAAACAACTCTTGCTCGTAGGACCAAAAACAGGATGTGATTCAACTCCATTTAGTACTGGGAAACAAACGCTACCTTGCCATACAAGAAACACACTCTGCTTTTGAAAAAAGAGCACTCTTCTGCTCTACTGTGTTTCCTATGGGGTCCGAACAGTGAGCTTGCTCAGAACAAAAGAACTGTGCTTCCTACACACACAGGCCATATCTAGTTCAACTCTGTTTAGGAAACTGACAAGAACGGTAGCTCCTCTTCAGTCCAATACACTGTACTAGCGGGGAACAGACGAGAGTCCTATTTGTACTGTGTATAGAAATAGGAGCGCAATAGTGACTCTTCTTATCAGAAAACACCTCTTCCTCGTAGGAACAAAAACTGCATGGGATTCAACTCCATTTCTGACTGGGGAACAAACACTAGCTCGCCTTACAAGAAACACACTCTGCTTTTGAGAAAAGAGCACTCTTCTACTCTTCTCTGTTTCCTATGTGGTCCGAACAGTAAGCTTGCTCAGAACAAAAGAACTGTGCTTCCTACACACAGGGGCCATATCTAGGTCAACTCTGCTTAGCAAACTGACAAGAACAGTAGCTCCGCTTCAGTCCAATACACTGTACTTCCTGGGAACAGATGCGAGTGCTATTTTTACTGTGTGTGGAAATGGGAGCACAATAGTGACTTTCCTTACCAGAAAACAACTCTTGCTCGTAGAACCAAAAACTGCATGTGATTCAACTCCATTTAGGACTGGGAAACAAACGCTAGCTCTCCTTACAAGAAACACACTCTGCTTTTGAGAAAAGAGCACTCTTCTACTCTACTGTGTTTCCTATAGGGCCAGAACAGTGAGTTTGCTCAGAACAAAATTACTGTGCTTCCTACAAATATGGCCATATCTAGTTCAATTCTGCTTAGGAAACTGACAAGAACAGTAGATCCTCTTCAGTCCAATACACTGTACATGCTGGGAACAGACGCCAGTGCTATTTGCCCTGTGTATGACAATGGGAGCGCAACAGTGACTCTTTTTACCAGAAAACAACTCTTGCTCGTAGGACAAGAAACTGCATGTGATTCAACTCCATTTAGGACTGGAAAACAAACGCTAGCTCGCCTTACAAGAAACACACTCTGCTTTGAGAAAAGAGCACTCTTCTACTCTACTGTGTTTCCTATGGTGTCCGAACAGTGAGCTTGCTCAGAACAAAAGAACTGTGCTTCCTACACACATGGACCATATCTAGTTCAACTCTGCTTAGGAAACTGACAAGAACAGTAGCTCCTCTTCAGTCCAATACACTGTACTTGCTGTGAACAGACTCGAGTGCTATTTGCACTGTGTATGGCAAAGGGAGCGCAATAGTGACTTTCCTTACCAGAAAACAACTCTTGCTCGTAGGACCAAAAACTGCATGTGATTAAACTCCATTTAGGACTGGGAAACAAACGCTAGCTAGCCTTACAAGAAACACACTCTGCTTTTGAGAAAAGAGCAGTCTTCTGTTCTACTGTGGTTCATATGGGGTCCGAACATTGAGCTTACTCAGAACAAAAGAACTGTGCTTCCTACACACACGGGACATATCTAGTTCAACTCTGCTTAGGAGACTGACAAGAACAGTAGCTCCTCTTCAGTCCAATACACTGTACTTGCTGGGAACAGGCGCGAGTGCTATTTGCACTGTGTATGGCAAAGGGAGCACAATAGTGACTTTCCTTACCAGAAAACAACTCTTGATCGTAGGACCAAAAACTGCATGTGAATCAACTCCATTTAGGACTGGGAAACAAACGCTAGCTAGCCTTACAAGAAACACACTCTGCTTTTGAGAAAAGAGCAGTCTTCTATTTCACTGTGGTTCATATGGTGTCCGAACAGTGAGCTTGCTGAGAACAAAAGAAATGTGCTTCCTACACACATGGGCCATATCTAGTTCAACTCTGTTTAGGAAAGTGACAAGAACAGTAGCTCCTCTTCAGTTCAATACACTGTACTTGCTGGGAACAGACGCGAGTGCTATTTGCACTGTGTATGGCAAAGGGAGCACAATAATGACTTTCCTTACCAGAAAACAACTCTTGCTCGTAGGACCAAAAACTGCATGTGAATCAACTCCATTTAGGACTGGGAAACAAACGCTAGCTAGCCTTACAAGAAACACACTCTGCTTTTGAGAAAAGAGCAGTCTTCTATTCTACTGTGGTTCATATGGGGTCCGAACACTGAGCTTGCTCAGAACAAAAGAACTGTGTTTCCTACACACACGGGCCATATCTAGTTCAACTCTGCTTAGGAAACTGACAAGAACAGTAGCTCCTCTTCAGTCCAATACACTGTACTTGCTGGGAACAGACACGAGTGCTATTTGAACTGTGTATGGCAATGGGAGCACAATAGTGACTTTCCTTACCAGAAAACAACTCTTGCTCATAGGACAATAAACTGCATGTGTTTCAACTCCATTTAGGACTGGGAAACAAACACTAGCTCGCCTTACAAGAAACACACTCTGGTTTTGAGAAAAGAGCACTCTTCTACTCGACTGTTTTTCCTATGGTATCCGAACAGTGAGCTTGCTCAGAAAAAAAGAACTGTGCTTTCTACACACAGGGGCCATATCTAGTTCAACTCTGCTTAGGAAACTGACAAGAACAGTAGCTCCGCTTCAGTCCAATACACTGTACTTGCTGGGAACAGATGCGAGTGCTATTTGCACTGTGTATGGAAATGGGAGCGCAATAGTGACTTTCCTTACCAGAAAACAACTCTTGCTCGTAGTACCAAAAACTGCATGTGATTCAACTCCATTTAGGACTGGGAAACAAATGCTAGCTCTCCTTACAAGAAACACACACTGCTTTTGAGAAAAGAGCACTCTTCTACTCTACTGTGTTTCCTATAGGGCCAGAACAGTGAGTTTGCTCAGAACAAAATTACTGTGCTTCCTACAAATACGGCCATATCTAGTTCAATTCTGCTTAGGAAACTGACAAGAACAGTAGATCCTCTTCAGTCCAATACACTGTACATGCTGGGAACAGACGCCAGTGCTATTTGCCCTGTGTATGACAATGAGTGCGCAACAGTGACTCTTTTTACCAGAAAACAACTCTTGCTCGTAGGACAAGAAACTGCATGTGATTCAACTCCATTTAGTACTGGGAAACAAACGCTAGCTCGCCTTACAAGAAACACACTCTGCTTTTGAGAAAAGAGCACTCTTCTACTCTACTGTGTTTCCTATGGTGTCCGAACAGTGAGCTTGCTCAGAACAAAAGAACTGTGCTTCCTACACACACGGGACATATCTAGTTCAACTCTGCTTAGGAAACTGACAAGAACAGTAGCTCCTCTTCAGTCCAATACACTTTACTTGCTGGGAACAGACGCGAGTGCTATTTGCAGTGTGTATGGCAATGGGAGCACAATAGTGACTTTGCTTACGAGTAAACAACTCTTGCTCGTAGGACCAAAAACTGCATGAGATTCAACTCCATTTAGGACTGGGAAACAAACGATAGCTCGCCTTACAAGAAACACACTCTGCTTTTGAGAAAAGAGCACTCTTCTATTCTACTGTGGTTCATATGGGGTCCGAACACTGAGCTTGCTCAGAACAAAAGAACTGTGTTTCCTACACACACGGGCCATATCTAGTTCAACTCTGCTTAGGAAACTGACAAGAACAGTAGCTCCTCTTCAGTCCAATACACTGTACTTGCTGGGAACAGACACGAGTGCTGTTTGAACTTTGTATGGCAATGGGAGTGCAATAGTGACTTTCCTTACCAGAAAACAACTCTTGCTCATAGGACCAGAAACTGTATGTGATTCAACTCCATTTAGGACTGGGAAACAAACGCTAGCTCGCCTTACAAGAAACACACTCTGCTTTTGAGAAAAGAGCACTCTTCTACTCTACTGTGTTTCCTATAGGGCCAGAACAGTGAGTTTGCTCAGAACAAAAGAACTGTGCTTCCTACACACACGGGCCATATCTAGTTCAATTCTGCTTAGGAAACTGACAAGAACAGTAGATCCTCTTCAGTCCAATACACTGTACATGCTGGGAACAGACGCCAGTGCTATTTGCCCTGTGTCTGACAATGGGAGCTCAATAGTGACTTTCCTTACCAGAAAAAAACTCTTGATCGTAGGACCAAAAACAGGATGTGATTAAACTCCATTTAGTACTGGGAAACGAACGCTAGCTTGCCTTACAAGAAACACACTCTGCTTTTGAAAAAAGAGCACTCTTCTGCTCTACTGTGTTTCCTATGGGGTCCGAACAGTGAGCTTGCTCAGAACAAAAGAACTGTGCTTCCTACACACTAAGGCCATATCTAGTTCAACTCTGCTTAGGAAACTGACAAGAATGGTAGCTCCTCTTCAGTCCAATACACTGTACTAGCTGGGAACAGACGAGAGTCCTATTTGTACTGTGTATAGAAATAGGAGCGCAATAGTGACTCTTCTTATCAGAAAACACCTCTTCCTCGTAGGAACAAAAACTGCATGGGATTCAACTCCATTTCTGACTGGGGAACAAACACTAGCTCGCCTTACAAGAAACACACTCTGCTTTTGAGAAAAGAGCACTCTTCTACTCTTCTCTGTTTCCTATGTGGTCCGAACAGTAAGCTTGCTCGGAACAAAAGAACTGTGCTTCCTACACACAGGGGCCATATCTAGGTCAACTCTGCTTAGCAAACTGACAAGAACAGTAGCTCCGCTTCAGTCCAATACACTGTACTTCCTGGGAACAGATGCGAGTGCTATTTTTACTGTGTGTGGAAATGGGAGCACAATAGTGACTTTCCTTACCAGAAAACAACTCTTGCTCGTAGTACCAAAAACTGCATGTGATTCAACTCCATTTAGGACTGGGAAACAAACGCTAGCTCTCCTTACAAGAAACACACTCTGCTTTTGAGAAAAGAGCACTCTTCTACTCTACTGTGTTTCCTATAGGGCCAGAACAGTGAGTTTGCTCAGAACAAAATTACTGTGCTTCCTACAAATATGGCCATATCTAGTTCAATTCTGCTTAGGAAACTTACCAGAACAGTAGATCCTCTTCAGTCCAATACACTGTACATGCTGGGAACAGACGCCAGTGCTATTTGCCCTGTGTATGACAATGGGAGCGCAACAGTGACTCTTTTTACCAGAAAACAACTCTTGCTCGTAGGACAAGAAACTGCATGTGATTCAACTCCATTTAGGACTGGGAAACAAACGCTAGCTCGCCTTACAAGAAACACACTCTGCTTTTGAGAAAAGAGCACTCTTCTACTCTACTGTGTTTCCTATAGGGCCAGAACAGTGAGTTTGCTCAGAACAAAAGAACTGTGCTTCCTACACACACGGGCCATATCTAGTTCAATTCTGCTTAGGAAACTGACAAGAACAGTAGATGCTCTTCAGTCCAATACACTGTACATGCTGGGAACAGACGCCAGTGCTATTTGCCCTGTGTCTGACAATGGGAGCGCAATAGTGACTTTCCTTACCAGAAAAAAACTCTTGATCGTAGGACCAAAAACAGGATGTGATTCAACTCCATTTAGTACTGGGAAACAAACGCTAGCTTGCCTTACAAGAAACACACTCTGCTTTTGAAAAAAGAGCACTCTTCTGCTCTACTGTGTTTCCTATGGGGTCCGAACAGTGAGCTTGCTCAGAACAAAAGAACTGTGCTTCCTACACACTAAGGCCATATCTAGTTCAAATCTGCTTATAAAACTGACAAGAACGGTAGCTCCTCTTCAGTCCAATACACTGTACTAGCTGGGAACAGACGAGAGTCCTATTTGTACTGTGTATAGAAATAGGAGCGCAATAGTGACTCTTCTTATCAGAAAACACCTCTTCGTCGTAGGAACAAAAACTGCATGGGATTCAACTCCATTTCTGACTGGGGAACAAACACTAGCTCACCTTACAAGAAACACACTCTGCTTTTGAGAAAAGAGCACTCTTCTACTCTTCTCTGTTTCCTATGTGGTCCGAACAGTGAGCTTGCTCAGAACAAAGAACTGTGCTTCCTACACACAGGGGCCATATCTAGTTCAACTCTGCTTAGCAAACTGACAAGAACAGTAGCTCCGCTTCAGTCCAATACACTGTAATTCCTGGGAACAGATGCGAGTGCTATTTTTACTGTGTGTGGAAATGGGAGCGCAATAGTGACTTTCCTTACCAGAAAACAACTCTTTCTCGTAGTACCAAAAACTGCATGTGATTCAACTCCATTTTGGACTGGGAAACAAACGCTAGCTCTCCTTACAAGAAACACACTCTGCTTTTGAGAAAAGAACACTCTTCTACTCTACTGTGTTTCCTATAGGGCCAGAACAGTGAGTTTGCTCAGAACAAAATTACTGTGCTTCCTACAAATACGGCCATATCTAGTTCAATTCTGCTTAGGAAACTGAAAAGAACAGTAGATCCTCTTCAGTCCAATACACTGTACATGCTGGGAACAGACGCCAGTGCTATTTGCCCTGTGTATGACAATGGGAGCGCAACAGTGACTCTTTTTACCAGAAAACAACTCTTGCTCGTAGGACAAGAAACTGCATGTGATTCAACTCCATTTAGGACTGGGAAACAAACGCTAGCTCGCCTTACAAGAAACACACTCTGCTTTTGAGAAAAGAGCACTCTTCTACTCTACTGTGTTTCCTATGGTGTCCGAACAGTGAGCTTGCTCAGAACAAAAGAACTGTGCTTCCTACACACTTGGATCATATCTAGTTCAACTCTGCTTAGGAAAGTGACAAGAACAGTAGCTCCTCTTCAGTCCAATACACTGTACTTGCTGTGAACAGACTCGAGTGCTATTTGCACTGTGTATGGCAAAGGGAGCGCAATAGTGACTTTCCTTACCAGAAAACAACTCTTGCTCGTAGCACCAAAAACTGCATGTGATTCAACTCCATTTAGGACTGGGAAACAAACGCTAGCTCGCCTTACAAGAAACACACTCTGCTTTTGAAAAAAGAGCAGTCTTCTATTCTACTGTGCTTCATATGGGGTCTGAACATTGAGCTTGCTCAGAACAAAAGAACTGGGCTTCTTACACACATGGGCCATATCTAGTTCAACTCTGCTTAGGAATCTGACAAGAACAGTAGCTCCTCTTCAGTCCAATACACTGTACTTCCTGGGAACAGACGCGAGTGCTATTTGCACTGTGTATGGCAAAGGGAGCGCAATAGTGACTTTCCTTACCAGAAAACAACTCTTGCTCGTAGGACCAAAAACTGCATGTGATTCAACTCCATTTAGGACTGGGAAACAAACGCTAGCTCGCCTTACAAGAAACACACTCTGCTTTTGAGAAAAGAGCACTCTTCTATTCTACTGTGGTTCATATGGGGTCCGAACACTGAGCTTGCTCAGAACAAAAGAACTGTGTTTCCTACACACACGGGCCATATCTAGTTCAACTCTGCTTAGGAAACTGACAAGAACAGTAGCTCCTCTTCAGTCCAATACACTGTACTTGCTGGGAACAGACACGAGTGCTATTTGAACTGTGTATGGCAATGGGAGTGCAATAGTGACTTTGCTTACGAATAAACAACTCTTGCTCGTAGGACCAAAAACTGCATGGGACTCAACTCCATTTAGGACTGGGAAACAAATGCTAGCTCGCCTTACAAGAAACACACTCTGCTTTTGAGAAAAGAGCAGTCTTCTATTTCACTGTGGTTCATATGGTGTCCGAACAGTGAGCTTGCTGAGAACAAAAGAACTGTGCTTCCTACACACATGGGCCATATCTAGTTCAACTCTGCTTAGGAAAGTGACAAGAACAGTAGCTCCTCTTCAGTTCAATACACTGTACTTGCTGGGAACAGACGCTAGTGCTATTTGCACAGAGTATGGCAAAGGGAGCACAATAGTGACTTTCCTTACCAGAAAACAACTCTTGCTCGTAGGACCAAAAACTGCATGTGATTCAACTCCATTTAGGACTGGGAAACAAACGCTAGCTCGCCTTACAAGAAACACACTCTGCTTTTGAGAAAAGAGCAGTCTTCTGTTCTACTGTGGTTCATATGGGGTCCGAACACTGAGCTTGCTCAGAACAAAAGAACTGTGTTTCCTACACACGGGCCATATCTAGTTCAACTCTGCTTAGGAAACTGACAAGAACAGTAGCTCCTCTTCAGTCCAATACACTGTACTTGCTGGGAAGAGACACGAGTGCTATTTGAACTGTGTATGGCAATGGGAGCGCAATAGTGACTTTCCTTACCAGAAAACAACTCTTGCTCATAGGACAATAAACTGCATGTGTTTCAACTCCATTTAGGACTGGGAAACAAACACTAGCTCGCCTTACAAGAAACACACTCTGGTTTTGAGAAAAGAGCACACTTCTACTCGACTGTTTTTCCTATGGTATCCGAACAGTGAGCTTGCTCAGAAAAAAAGGACTGTGCTTCCTACCCACATGGGCCATATCTAGTTCAACTTTGCTTAGGAAACTGACAAGAACAGTAGCTCCTCTTCAGTCCAATACACTGTACTTGCTGTGAACAGACGTGAGTGCTATTTGCACTGTGTATGGCAAAGGGAGCGCAATAGTGACTTTCCTTTCCAGAAAACAACTCTTGCTTGTAGGACCAAAAACTGGATGTGATTCAACTCCATTTAGGACTGGGAAACAAACGCTAGCTCGCCATACAAGAAACACACTCTGCTTTTGAGAAAAGAGCACTCCTCTACTCTACTGTGTTTCCTATAGGGCCAGAACAGTGAGTTTGCTCAGAACAAAAGAACTGTGCTTCCTACAAATACGGCCATATCTAGTTCAATTCTCCTTAGAAAACAGACAAGAACAGTAGATCCTCTTCAGTCCAATACACTGTACATGCTGGGAACAGATGCCAGTGCTATTTGCCCTGTATCTGACAATGGGAGCACAATAGTGACTTTCCTTACCAGAAAACAACTCTTGCTCATAGGACCAAAAACTGCATGTGATTCAACTCCACTTAGGACTGGGAAACAAACGCTAGCTCGCCTTACAAGAAACACACTCTGCTTTTGAGAAAAGAGCAGTCTTCTACTCTACTGTGTTTCCTATAGGGCCAGAACAGTGAGCTTGCTCAGAACAAAAGAGCTGTGCTTCATACAAATATGGCCATATCTAGTTCAATTCTGCTTAGGAAACTGACAAGAATGGTAGCTCCTCTTCAGTCCAATACACTGTACTAGCTGGGAACAGACGAGAGTCCTATTTGTACTGTGTATAGAAACAGGAGCGCAATAGTGACTCTTCTTATCAGAAAAAACC
Organism: Peromyscus eremicus; assembly: GCF_949786415.1. Taxonomy (NCBI): domain Eukaryota; kingdom Metazoa; phylum Chordata; class Mammalia; order Rodentia; family Cricetidae; genus Peromyscus; species Peromyscus eremicus. Next base: position 45,400 of record NW_026735445.1, read on the forward strand.
TCTTCCTCGTAGGAACAAAAACTGCATGGGATTCAACTCCATTTCTGACTGGGTAACAAACACTAGCTCGCCTTACAAGAAACACACTCTGCTTTTGAGAAAAGAGCACTCTTTTACTCTTCTGTGTTTCCTATGTGGTCCGAACAGTGAGCTTGCTCAGAACAAAAGAACTGTGCTTCCTACACACAGGGGCCATATCTAGTTCAACTCTGCTTAGCAAACTGACAAGAACAGTAGCTCCGCTTCAGTCCAATACACTGTACATGCTGGGAACAGACGCCAGTGCTATTTGCCCTGTGTATGACAATGGGATCACAATAGTGACTCTTCTTACCAGAAAACAACTCTTGCTCGTAGAATAATAATCTGCACGTGTTTCAACTCCATTTAGGACTGGGAAACAAACACTAGCTCGCCATACAAGAAACACACTCTGCTTTTGAGAAAAGAACACTCTTCTACTCGACTGTTTTTCCTATGGTGTCCGAACAGTGAGCTTGCTCAGAAAAAAAGAACTGTGCTTTCTACACACAGGGGCCATATCTAGTTCAACTCTGCTTAGGAAACTGACAAGAACAGTAGCTCCGCTTCAGTCCAATACACTGTACTTACTGGGAACAGATGCGAGTGCTATTTGCACTGTGTATGGAAATGGGAGCGCAATAGTGACTTTCCTTACCAAAAAACAACTCTTGCTGGTAGGACCAGAAACTGCATGGGATTCAACTCCATTTAAGACTGGGAAACAAACACTAGCTCGCCTTACAAAAAACACACTCTGCTTTTGAGAAAAGAGCACTCTTCTACTCTACTGTGTTTCCTAAGGGATCCAAACAGTCAGCTTGCTCAGAACAAAAGAACTGTGCTTCCTACACACAGGGGCCATATCTAGTTCAATTCTGCTTAGGAAACTGACAAGAACAGTAGATCCTCTTCAGTCCAATACACTGTACATGCTGGGAACAGACGCCAGTGCTATTTGCCCTGTGTGTGACAATGGGAGCGCAGTAGTGACTTTCCTTACCAGAAAACAACTCTTGCTCGTAGGACCAAAAACAGGATGTGATACATCTCCATTTAGTACTGGGAAACAAACGCTAGCTTGCCTTACAAGAAACACACTCTGCTTTTGAGAAAAGAGCACTCTTCTGCTCTACTGTGTTTCCTATGGGGTCCGAACAGTGAGCTTGCTCATAACAAAAGTACTGTGCTTCCTACACACACGGGCCATATCTAGTTCAACTCTGCTTAGCAAACTGACAAGAACAGTATCTCCTCTTCAGTCCAATACACTGTACTTGCTGGGAACAGACGCGAGTGCTATTTGTACTGTGTATGGAAATGGGAACGCAATAGTGACTTTCCTTACCAGAAACAACTCTTGCTCGTAGGACCAAAAACTGCATGTGATTCAACTCCATTTAGGACTGGCTAACAAAAATAGGTCGCCTTACGGGAAACACACTCTGCTTTTGAGAAAAGAGCACTATTCTACTCTACTGTGTTTCCTATAGGACCAGAACAGTGAGCTTGTTCAGAACAAAAGAACTGTGCTTCATACAAATACTCCCATATCTAGTTCAATTCTGCTAAGGAAACTGAAAAGAACAGTAGATACTCTTCAGTCCAATACACTGTACATGCTGGGAACAGACGCCAGTGCTATTTGCCCTGTGTATGACAATGGGAGCGCAATAGTGACTCTTCTTACCAGAAAACAACTCTTGCTCGTAGGACAAGAAACTGCATGTGATTCAACTCCATTTAGGACTGGGAAACAAATGCTAGCTCGCCTTACAAGAAACACACTCTGCTTTGAGAAAAGAGCACTCTTCTACTCTACTGTGTTTCCTATGGTGTCCGAACAGTGAGCTTGCTCAGAACAAAAGAACTGTGCTTCCTACACACATGGGCCATATCTAGTTCAACTCTGCTTAGGAAACTGACAAGAACAGTAGCTCCTCTTCAGTCCAATACACTGTACTTTCTGTGAACATACGCGAGTGCTATTTGCACTGTGTATTGCAAAGGGAGCGCAGTAGTGACTTTCCTTACCAGAAAACAACTCTTGCTCGTAGGACAAAAAACTGCATGTGATTCAGCTCCATTTAGGACTGGGAAACAAACGCTAGCTCGCCTTACAAGAAACACACTCTGCTTTGAGAAAAGAGCAGTCTTCTGTTCTACTGTGGTTCATATGGGGTCTGAACATTGAGCTTACTCAGAACAAAAGAACTGTGCTTCCTACACACACGGGACATATCTAGTTTAACTCTGCTTAGGAAACTGACAAGAACAGTAGCTCCTCTTCAGTACAATACACTGTACTTTCTGGGAACAGACGCGAGTGCTATTTGCACTGTGTATGGCAATGGGAACGCAATAGTGACTTTGCTTACGAGTAAACAACTCTTGCTCGTAGGACCAAAAACTGCATGAGATTCAACTCCATTTAGGACTGGGAAACAAACGCTAGCTCGCCTTACAAGAAACACACTCTGCTTTTGAGAAAAGAGCAGTCTTCTATTTAACTGTGGTTCATATGGAGTCCGAACAGTGAGCTTGCTGAGAACAAAAGAACTGTGCTTCCTACACACATGGGCCATATCTAGTTCAACTCTGCTTAGGAAACTGACAAGAACAGTAGCTCCTCTTCAGTCCAATACACTGTTCGTGCTGGGAACAGACACGAGTGCTATTTGAACTGTGTTTGGCAATGGGAGTGCAATAGTGACTTTCCTTACCAGAAAACAACTCTTGCTCATAGGACCAAAAACTGTATGTGATTCAACTCCATTTAGGCCTGGGAAACAAACACTAGCTCGCCTTACAAGAAACACACTCTGCTTTTGAGAAAAGAGCACTCTTCTACTCTACTGTGTTTCCTATAGGGCCAGAACAGTGAGTTTGCTCAGAACAAAAGAACTGTGCTTCCTACAAATACGGACATATCTAGTTCAATTCTGCTTAGGAAACTGACAAGAACAGTAGATCCTCTTCAGTCCAATACACTGTACATGCTGGGAACAGACGCCAGTGCTATTTGCCCTGTGTATGACAATGGGAGCGCAATAGTGACTCTTCTTACCAGAAAACAACTCTTGCTCATAGGACAAGAAACTGCATGTGATTCAACTCCATTTAGGACTGGGAAACAAACGCTAGCTCGCCTTACAAGAAACACACTCTGCTTTTAAGAAAAGAGCACACTTCTACTCTACTGTTTTTCCTATAGAGCCAGAACAGTGAGCTTGCTCAGAACAAAAGAACTGTGCTTCCTACACACACGGGCCATATCTAGTTCAACTCTGCTTAGGAAACTGACAAGAACAGTAGCACCTCTTCAGTCCAATACACTGTACTTGCTAGAACAGACGACAGTGTTATTTGCACTCTGTATGGCAATGGGAGCACAATTGTGTCTTTGCTTACGAGAAAACAACTCTTGCTCGTAGGACCAAACACTGCAAGAGATTTAACTCCATTTAGGACTGGGAAACAAACTCTAGCTCGCCTTACAAGAAACACAATCTGCTTTTGAGAAAAGAGCAGTCTTCTATTCTACTGTGGTTCATATGGGGTCCGAACACTGAGCTTGCTCAGAACAAAAGAACTGTGCTTCCTACACACACGGGCCATATCTAGTTCAACTCTGCTTAGGAAACTGAGAAGAACAGTAGATCCTCTTCAGTCCAATACACAGTACTTGCTGGGATCAGACGCCAGTGCTATTTGACCTGTGTATGACAATGGGAGCGTAATAGGGACTCTTTTACCAGAAAACAACTCTTGCTCGGAGGAATAGAAACTGCATGGGATTCAACTCCATTTCTGACTGGGAAACAAACACTAGCTCGCATTACAAGAAACACACTCTCCTTTTGAGAATAGAGCACTCTTCTACTCTAATGTGTTTCCTATGGGGTCCGAATAGTGAGCTTTCTCAGAACAAAAGAACTGTGCTTCCTACACACACGGGCCATATCTAGTTCAACTCTGCTTAGCAAACTGACAAGAACAGTAGCTCCTCTTCAGTCCAATACACTGTACTTGCTGGGAACAGACGCGAGTGCTATTTGCACTGTGTATGGAAATGGGAACGCAAAAGTGACTTTCCTTACCAGAAACAACTCTTGCTCGTAGGACCAAAAACTGCATGTGATTCAACTCCATTTATGACTGGGAAACAAACACTAGCTCGCCTTACAAGAAACACACTCTGCTTTTGAGAAAAGAGCACTCTTCTACTCTACTGTGTTTCCTATAGGACCAGAACAGTGAGATTGCTCAGAACAAAAGAACTGTGCTTCATACAAATACTGCTATATCTAGTTCAATTCTGCTAAGGAAACTGAAAAGAACAGTAGATCCTCTTCAGTCCAATACACTGTACTTGCTGGGAACAGACGCCAGTGCTATTTGCCCTGTGTATGACAATGGGAACGCAATAGTGACTGTTCTTACCAGAAAACAACTCTTGCTCGTAGGACAATAAACTGCATGTGTTTCAACTCCATTTAGGACTGGGAAACAAACGCTAGCTCGCCTTACAAGAAACACACTCTGCTTTTGAGAAAAGAGCACTCTCCTACTCGACTGTGTTTCCTATGGGGTCCGAACAGTGAGCTTGCTCAGAAAAAAAGAACTGTGCTTTCTACACACAGGGGCCATATCTAGTTCAACTCTGCTTAGGAAACTGACAAGAACAGTAGCTCCGCTTCAGTCCAATACACTGTACTTGCTGGAAACAGACGTGAGTGCTATTTACACTCTATATGGCAATGGGAGCGCAATAGTGACTTTTTTTAACCAGAAAGCACCTCTTGCTCGTAGTACCAGAAACTGCATGGGATTCAACTCCATTTAGGACTGGGAAACAAACACTAGCTCGCCTTACAAGAAACACACTCTGCTTTTGAGAAAAGAGCACTCTTCTACTCTTCTGTGTTTCCTATGTGGTCCGAACAGTGAGCTTGCTCAGAACAGAAGAACTGTGCTTCCTACAAATACGGCCATATCTAGTTCAATTCTGCTTAGGAAACTGACAAGAACAGTAGATCCTCTTCAGTCCAATACACTGTACATGCTGGGAACAGACGCCAGTGCTATTTGCCCTGTGTATGACAATGGGAGCGCAATAGTGACTCTTCTTACCAGAAAACAACTCTTGCTCGTAGGACAAGAAACTGCATGTGATTCAACTCCATTTAGGACTGGTAAACAAACACTAGCTCGCCTTACAAGAAACACACTCTGCTTTTGAGAAAAGAGCACTCTTCTACTCTACTGTGTTTCCTAGGGGGTCCGAACAGTGAGCTTGCTCAGAACAAAAGAACTGTGCTTCCTACACACATGGGCCATATCTAGTTCAACTCTGCTTAGGAAAATGACAAGAACAGTAGCTCCTCTTCAGTCCAAAACACTGTACATGCTAGAACAGATGCCAGTGCTATTTGCACTGTGTATGGCAATGGGAGCGCAATAGTGAATTTGCTTACGAGAAAACAACTCTTGCTCAAAGGACCAAAAACTGCACGTGATTCAACTCCATTTAGGACTGGGAAACAAACTCTAGCTCGCCTTACAAAAACACACTCTGCTTTTGAGCAAAGAGCAGTCTTCTATTCTACTATGGTTCATATGGGGTCCGAACACTGAGCTTGCTCAGAAAAAAAGAACTGTGCTTCCTACACACACGGGCCATATCTAGTTCAACTCTGCTTAGGAAACTGACAAGAACAGTAGCTCCTCTTCAGTCCAATACACTGTACAAGCTGGGAACAGACGCCAGTGCTATTTGCCCTGTGTATGACAATGGGAGCACAATAGTGACTCTTCTTACCAGAAAACAACTCTTGCTCATAGGACAATAAACTGCATGTGTTTCAACTCCATTTAGGACTGGGAAACAAACGCTAGCTCGACTTACAAGAAACACACTCTGCTTTTGAGAAAAGAGCACTCTTCTACTCGACTGTGTTTCCTATGGGGTCCGAGCAGTGAGCTTGCTCAGAAAAAAAGAACTGTGCTTTCTACACACAGGAGCCATATCTAGTTCAACTCTGCTTAGGAAACTGACAAGAACAGTAGCTCTGCTTCAGTCCAATACACTGTACTTGCTGGGAACAGACGCGAGTGCTATTTACACTGTATATGGCAATGGGAGCGCAATAGTGACTTTTTTTAACCAGAAAACACCTCTTGCTCGTAGGACCAGAAACTGCATGGGATTCAACTCCATTTAGGACTGGGAAACAAACACTAGCTCACCTTACAAGAAACACACTCTGCTTTTGAGAAAAGAGCACTCTTCTACTCTTCTGTGTTTCTTATGTGGTCCGAACAGTGAGCTTGCTCAGAACAAAAGAACTGTGCTTCCTAAACACAGGGGCCATATCTAGTTCAACTCTGCTTAGGAAACTGACAAGAACAGTAGCTCCACTTCAGTCCAATACACTGTACATGCAGGGAACAGACACCAGTGCTATTTGTCCTCTGTATGACAATGGGAGCGCAATAGTGACTCTTCTTATCAGAAAACACCTCTTGCTCGTAGGACCAGAAACTGCATGTGATTCAACTCCATTTAGGACTGGGAAACAAACACTAGCTCCCCTTACAAGAAACACACTCTGCTTTTGAGAAAAGAGCACTCTTCTACTCTACTGTATTTCCTATGTGGTCCGAACCGTGAGCTTGCTCAGAACAAAAGAACTGTGCTTCCTACACACATGGGCCATATCTAGTTCAACTCTGCTTAAGAAAATGACAAGAACAGTAGCTCCTCTTCAGTCCAATACACTGTACTTGCTGGAACAGACACGAGTGCTATTTGCACTGTGTATGGCAATGGGAGCACAATAGTGACATTGCTTATGAGAAAACAACTCTTGCTCGTAGGACCAAACTGCATGTGGTTCAACTCCATTTAGGACTGGGAAACAAACGATAGCTCGCCTTACAAGAAACACACTCTGCTTTTGAGAAAAGAGCAGTCTTCTATTCTACTGTGGTTCATATGGGGTCCGAACACTGAGCTTGCTCAGAACAAAAGAACTGTGCTTGCTACACACACGGGCCATATCTAGTTCAACTCTGCTTAGGAAACTGACAAGAACAGTAGCTCCTCTTCAGTCCAATACACTGTACTTGCTGGGAACAGACACGAGTGCTATTTGAACTGTGTATGGCAATGGGAGTGCAATAGTGACTTTCCTTACCATAAAACAACTCTTGCTCGTAGGACCAAAAACTTTATGTGATTCAACTCCATTTAGGACTGGGAAACAAACACTAGCTCGCCTTACAAGAAACACACTCTGCTTTTGAGAAAAGAGCACTCTTCTACTCTAATGTGTTTTCTATGGGGTCCGAACATTGAGCTTGCTCAGAACAAAAGAACTGTGCTTCCTACACACACGGGCCATATCTAGTTCAACTCTGCTTAGGAAACTGACAAGAACAGTAGCTCCTCTTCAGTCCAATACACTGTACTTGCTGGGAACAGAGTGAGTGCTATTTACACTGTGTATGGCAATGGGAGCACAATAGTGACTTTGCTTACGAGAAAACAACTCTTGCTCGTAGGACCAAACTGCATGTGATTCAACTCCATTTAGGACTGGGAAACAAACTCTAGCTCGCCTTACAAGAAACACACTCTGCTTTTGAGAAAAGAGCACTCTTCTATTCTACTGTGGTTCATATGGGGTCTGAACACTGAGCTAGCTCAGAACAAAAGAACTGTGCTTCCTACACACACGGGCCATATCTAGTTCAACTCTGCTTAGGAAACTGACAAGAACAGTAGCTCCTCTTCAGTCCAATACACTGTACTTGCTGGGAACAGACACGAGTGCTATTTGAACTGTGTATGGCAATGGGAGTGCAATAGTGACTTTCCTTACCAGAAAACAACTCTTGCTCGTAGGACCAAAAACTGTATGTGATTCAACTCCATTTAGGACTGGGAAACAAACACTAGCTCGCCTTACAAGAAACACACTCTGCTTTTGAGAAAAGAGCACTCTTCTACTCTACTGTGTTTCCTATAGGACCAGAACAGTGAGCTTGCTCAGAACAAAAGAACTGTGCGTCATACAAATACTGCCATATCTAGTTCAATTCTGCTAAGGAAACTGTAAAGAACAGTAGATCCTCTTCAGTCCAATACACTGTACATGCTGGAAACAGACGCCAGGGCTATTTGCCCTGTGTATGACAATGGGAGCGCAATAGTGACTCTTCTTACCAGAAAACAACTCTTGCTCATAGTACAATAAACTAAATGTGTTTCAACTCCATTTAGGACTGGGAAACAAACGCTAGCTCGCCTTACAAGAAACACATTCTGCTTTTGAGAAAAGAGCACTCTCCTACTCTACTGTGTTTCCTATGTGGTCCGAACAGTGAGCTTGCTCAGAACAAAAGAACTGTGCTTCCTACACACACGGGCCATATCTAGTTCAACTCTGCTTAGGAAACTGACAAGAACAGTAGCACCTCTTCAGTCCAATACACTGTACTTGCTAGAACAGACGACAGTGTTTTTTGCACTCTGTATGGCAATGGGAGCACAATTGTGTCTTTGCTTACGAGAAAACAACTCTTGCTTGTAGGACCAAACACTGCAAGAGATTTAACTCCATTTAGGACTGGGAAACAAATTCTAGCTCGCCTTACAAGAAACACAATCTGCTTTTGAGAAAAGAGCAGTCTTCTATTCTACTGTGGTTCATATGGGGTCCGAACACTGAGCTTGCTCAGAACAAAAGAACTGTGCTTCCTACACACACGGGCCATATCTAGTTCAACTCTGCTTAGGAAACTGAGAAGAACAGTAGATCCTCTTCAGTCCAATACACAGTACTTGCTGGGAACAGACACGAGTGCTATTTGAACTGTGTATGGCAATGGGAGTGCAATAGTGACTTTCCTTACCAGAAAACAACTCTTGCTCGTAGGACCAAAAACTGCATGTGATTCAACTCCATTTAGGACTGGGAAACAAACACTAGCTCGCCTTACTAGAAACACACTCTGCATTTGAGAAAAGAGCACTCTTCTACTCTAATGTGTTTTCTATGGGGTCCGAACATTGAGCTTGCTCAGAACAAAAGAACTGTGCTTACTACAAACAGGGGCCATATCTAGTTCAGCTCGGCTTAGGAAACTGACAAGAACAGTAGCTCCGCTTCAATCCAATACACTGTACTTGCTGGGAACAGACGCCAGTGCTATTTGCCCTGTGTATGACAATGGGAGCGTAATAGGGACTCTTTTACCAGATAACAACTCTTGCTCGGAGGAATAGAAACTGCATGGGATTCAACTGCATTTCTGACTGGGAAACAAACACTAGCTCGCATTACAAGAAACACACTCTCCTTTTGAGAATAGAGCACTCTTCTACTCTAATGTGTTTCCTATGGGGTCCGAATAGTGAGCTTTCTCAGAACAAAAGAACTGTGCTTCCTACACACACGGGCCATATCTAGTTCAACTCTGCTTAGCAAACTGACAAGAACAGTAGCTCCTCTTCAGTCCAATACACTGTACTTGCTGGGAACAGACGCGAGTGCTATTTGCACTGTGTATGGAAATGGGAACGCAAAAGTGACTTTCCTTACCAGAAACAACTCTTGCTCGTAGGACCAAAAACTGCATGTGATTCAACTCCATTTATGACTGGGAAACAAACACTAGCTCGCCTTACAAGAAACACACTCTGCTTTTGAGAAAAGAGCACTCTTCTACTCTACTGTGTTTCCTATAGGACCAGAACAGTGAGATTGCTCAGAACAAAAGAACTGTGCTTCATACAAATACTGCTATATCTAGTTCAATTCTGCTAAGAAAACTGAAAAGAACAGTAGATCCTCTTCAGTCCAATACACTGTACATGCTGGGAACAGACGCCAGTGCTATTTGCCCTGTGTATGACAATGGGAGCGCAATAGTGACTCTTCTTACCAGAAAACAACTCTTGCTCGTAGGACAAGAAACTGCATGTGATTCAACTCCATTTAGGACTGGTAAACAAACACTAGCTCGCCTTACAAGAAACACACTCTGCTTTTGAGAAAAGAGCACTCTTCTACTCTACTGTGTTTCCTATGGGGTCCGAACAGTGAGCTTGCTCAGAACAAAAGAACTGTGCTTCCTACACACATGGGCCATATCTAGTTCAACTCTGCTTAGGAAAATGACAAGAACAGTAGCTCCTCTTCAGTCCAATACACTGTACATGCTAGAACAGATGCCAGTGCTATTTGCACTGTGTATGGCAATGGGAGCGCAATAGTGACTTTGCTTACGAGAAAACAACTCTTGCTCATAGGACCAAAAACTGCACGTGATTCAACTCCATTTAGGACTGGGAAACAAACTCTAGCTCGCCTTACAAAAACACACTCTGCTTTTGAGCAAAGAGCAGTCTTCTATTCTACTATGGTTCATATGGGGTCCGAACACTGAGCTTGCTCAGAAAAAAAGAACTGTGCTTCCTACACACACGGGCCATATCTAGTTCAACTCTGCTTAGGAAACTGACAAGAACAGTAGCTCCTCTTCAGTCCAATACACTGTACAAGCTGGGAACAGACGCCAGTGCTATTTGCCCTGTGTATGACAATGGGAGCGCAATAGTGACTCTTCTTACCAGAAAACAACTCTTGCTCGTAGGACAATAAACTGCATGTGTTTCAACTTCATTTAGGACTGGGAAACAAACGCTAGCTCGACTTACAAGAAACACACTCTGCTTTTGAGAAAAGAGCACTCTTCTACTCGACTGTGTTTCCTATGGGGTCCGAACAGTGAGCTTGCTCAGAAAAAAAGAACTGTGCTTTCTACACACAGGAGCCATATCTAGTTCAACTCTGCTTAGGAAACTGACAAGAACAGTAGCTCTGCTTCAGTCCAATACACTGTACTTGCTGGGAACAGACGCGAGTGTTATTTACACTGTATATGGCAATGGGAGCACAATAGTGACTTTTTTTAACCAGAAAACACCTCTTGCTCGTAGGACCAGAAACTGCATGGGATTCAACTCCATTTAGGACTGGGAAACAAACACTAGCTCACCTTACAAGAAACAAACTCTGCTTTTGAGAAAAGAGCACTCTTCTACTCTTCTGTGTTTCTTATGTGGTCCGAACAGTGAGCTTGCTCAGAACAAAAGAACTGTGCTTCCTAAACACAGGGGCCATATCTAGTTCAATTCTGCTTAAGAAACTGACAAGAACAGTAGATCCTCTTCAGTCCAATACACTGTACATGCTGGGAACAGACGCCAGTGCTATTTGCCCTGTGTTTGACAATGGGAGCACAATAGTGACTCTTCTTACCAGAAAACTACTCTTGCTCGTAGGACAAGAAACTGCATGTGATTCAACTACATTTAGGACTGGGAAACAAAAGCTAGCTCGCCTTACAAGAAACACACTCTGCTTTTGAGAAAGGAGCACTCTTCTACTCTACTGTGTATCCTATGGGGTCCGAACAGTGAGCTTGTTCAGAACAACAGAACTTTGCTTCCTCCACACACGGGCCATATCTAGTTCAACTCTGCTTAGGAAACTGACAAGAACAGTAGCTCCTCTTCAGTCCAATACACTGTACATGCAGGGAACAGACACCAGTGCTATTTGTCCTCTGTATGACAATGGGAGCGCAATAGTGACTCTTCTTATCAGAAAACACCTCTTGCTCGTAGGACCAGAAACTGCATGGGATTCAACTCCATTTAGGACTGGGAAACAAACACTAGCTCGCCTTACAAGAAACACACTCTGCTTTTGAGAAAAGAGCACTCTTCTACTCTACTGTATTTCCTATGTGGTCCAAAAAGTGAGCTTGCTCAGAAAAAAAGAACTGTGCTTCCTACACACAGGGGCCATATCTAGTTCAACTCTGCTTAGGAAACTGACAAGAACAGTAGGTCCTCTTCAGTCCAATACACTGTACTTGCTGGGAACAGACGCGAGTGCTATTTGCACTGTGTATGGAAATGGGAACGCAATAGTGACTTTCCTTACCAGAAACAACTCTTGCTTGTAGGACCAAAAACTGCATGTGATTCAACTCCATTTAGGACTGGGAAACAAACACTAGCTCGCCATACAAGAAACACGCTCTGCTTTTGAGAAAAGAGCACTCTTCTACTCTACTGTGTTTCCTATAGGACCAGAACAGTGAGCTTGCTCAGAACAAAAGAACTGTGCTTCATACAAATACTGCCATATCTAGTTCAATTCTGCTAAGGAAACTGAAAAGAACAGTAGATCCTCTTCAGTCCAATACACTGTACATGCTGGGAACAGACGCCAGTGCTATTTGCCCTGTGTATGACAATGGGAGTGCAATAGTGACTCTTCTTACCAGAAAACAACTCTTGCTCGTAGTACAATAAACTGCATGTGTTTCAACTCCATTTAGGACTGGGAAACAAACGCTAGCTCGCCTTACAAGAAACACACTCTGCTTTTGAGAAAAGAGCACTCTTCTACTCGACTGTGTTTCCTATGGGGTCCGAACAGTGAACATGCTCAGAAAAAAAGAACTGTGCTTTCTACACACAGGGGCCATATCTAGTTCAACTCTGCTTAGGAAACTGACAAGAACAGTAGCTCCGCTTCAGTCCAATACACTGTACTTGCTGGGAAGAGACGCGAGCGCTATTTACACTGTATATGGCAATGGGAGCACAATAGTGACTTTTTTTAACCAGAAAACACCTCTTGCTCGTAGGACCAGAAACTGCATGGGATTCAACTCCATTTAGGACTGGGAAACAAACACTAGCTCGCCTTACAAGAAACACACTCTGCTTTTGAGAAAAGAGCACTCTTCTACTCTTCTGTGTTTCCTATGTGGTCCGAACAGTGAGCTTGCTCAGAACAAAAGAACTGTGCTTCCTACACACAGGGGCCATATCTAGTTCAACTCTGCTTCGCAAACTGACAAGAACAGTAGCTCCGCTTCAGTCCAATACACTGTACTTGCTGGGAACAGATGCGAGTGCTATTTGCACTGTCAATGGAAATAGGAGCGCAATAGTGACTTTCCTTACCAGAAAACAACTCTTGCACATAGGACCAAAAACTGCAAGTGATTCAACTCCATTTAGGACTGGGAAACAAAAGCTAGCTCGCCTTACACGAAACACACTCTGCTTTTGAGAAAAGAGCACTCTTCTACTCTACTGTGTCTCCTATAGTGCCAGAACAGTGAGTTTGCTCAGAACAAAAGAACTGTGCTTCCTACAAATACGGCCATATCTAGTTCAATTCTGCTTAGGAAACTGACAAGAACAGTAGATCCTCTTCAGTCCAATACACTGTACATGCTGGGAACAGACGCCAGTGCTATTTGCCCTGTGTATGACAATGGGAGTGCAATAGTGACTCTTCTTACCAGAAAACAACTCTTGCTCGTAGGACAAGAAACTGCATTTGATTCAACTCCATTTAGGACTGGGAAACAAACGCTAGATCGCCTTACAAGAAACACACTCTGCTTTTGAGAAAAGAGCACTCTTCTACTCTACTGTGTTTCCTATGGGGTCCGAACAGTGAGCTTGCTCAGAACAAAAGAACTGTGCTTCCTACACACAGGGGCCATATCTAGTTCAACTCTGCTTAGGAAACTGACAATAACAGTAGCTCCTCTTCAGTCCAATACACTGTACTTGCTGGGAACAGACGCGAGTGCTATTTGCACTGTGTATGGCATTGGGAGCACAATAGTGAACCTCCTTACCAGAAAACAACTCTTGCTCGTAGGACCAAAAACTGCATGTGATTCAACTCCATTTAGGAATGGGAAACAAACACTAGCTCACCTTACAAGAAACACACTCTGCTTTTGAGAAAAGAGCACTCTTCTACTCTACTGTGTTTCCTAGGCGGTCCAAACAGTGAGCTTGCAGGGGAACAAAAGAACAGTGCTTCCTACACACAGGGGCCATATCTAGTTCAACTCTGCTAAGGAAACTGACAAGAACAGTAGCTCCGCTTCAGTCCAATACACTGTACTTGCTGGGAACAGACGCGAGTGCTATTTGCACTGTGTATGGCAATGGGAGCGCAAGAGTGACTTTCCTTACCAGAAAACAACTCTTGCTCATAGGACCAAAAACTGCATGTGATTCAACTCCATTTAGGAATGGGAAACAAACGCTAGCTCGCCTTACAAGAAACACACTCTGCTTTTGAGAAAAGAGCACACTTCTACTCTACTGTTTTTCCTATAGAGCCAGAACAGTGAGTTTGCTCAGAACAAAAGAACTGTGCTTCCTACAAATACGGCCATATCTAGTTCAATTCTGCTTAGGAAACTGACAAGAACAGTAGATCCTCTTCAGTCCAATACACTGTACTTGCTGGGAAGAGACGCGAGTGCTATTTGCACTGTGTCTGACAATGGGAGCGCAATAGTGACTTTACTTACCAGAAAACAACTCTTGCTCGTAGGACCAAACCAGGATGAGATTCAACTCCATTTATTACTGGGAAACAAACGCTAGCTTGCCTTACAAGAAACACACTCTGCTTTTGAGAAAAGAGCACTCTTCTACTCTACTGTGTTTCCTAGGGTGTCCGAACAGTGAGCTTGCTCAGAACAAATGAACAGTGCTTCCTACACAGAGGGGCCATATCTAGTTCAACTCTGCTTAGGAAACTGACAAGAACAGTAGCTCCGCTTCTGTCCAATACACTGTACTTGCTGGGAACAGACGCGAGTGCTATTTGCACTTTGTATTTCAATGGGAGCGCAAGAGTGACTTTCCTTACCAGAAAACAACTCTTGCTCATAGGACCAAAAACTGCATGTGATTCAACTCCATTTAGGACTGGGAAACAAACACTAGCTCGCCTTACAAGAAACACACTCTGCTTTTGAGAAAAGAGCACTCATCTACTCTACTGTGTTTCCTATAGGGCCAGAACCGTGAGCTTGCTCAGAACAAAAGAAATGTGCTTCATACAAATACGGCCATATCTAGTTCAATTATGCTTAGGAAACTGAAAAGAACATTAGATCCTCTTCATTCCAATACAGTGAACATGCTGGGAACAGACGCCAGTGTTATTTGCCCTGTGAATGACAAAGGGAGCACAATAGTGACTCTTCTTACCAGAAAACAACTCTTGCTCGTAGGACAAGAAACTGCATGTGATTCAACTCCATTTAGGACTGGGAAACAAATGCTAGCTCACTTTACAAGAAACACACTCTGCTTTTGAGAAAAGAGCAGTCTTCTACTCAACTGTGTTTGCTATGGGGTCTGAACAGTGAGCTTGCTCAGAACAAAAGAACTGTGCTTTCTACACACAGGGGCAATATCTAGTTCAACTCTGCTTAGGAAACTGACAAGAACAGTAGCTCCTCTTCAGTGCAATACACTGTACTTGCTGGGAACAGACGCCAGTGCTATTTTCACTGTGTATGGCAATGCGAGCGCAATAATGACTTTCCTTACCAGAAAACAACTCTTGCTCATAGGACCAAAAACTGCATGTGATTCAACTCCATTTATGACTGGGAAACAAACGCTAGCTCTCCTTACAAGAAACACACTCTGCTTTTGAGAAAAGAGCACTCTTCTACTCTACTGTTTTTCCTATAGGGCCAGAACAGTGAGTTTGCTCAGAACAATAGAACTGTGATTCCTACAAATACGGCCATATCTAGTTCAATTCTGCTTAGGAAACTGACAAGAACAGTAGATTCTTTTCAGTCCAATAAACTGTACTTGCTGGGAACAGACGCGAGTGCTATTTGGCCTGTGTATAACAATGGGAGCACAATAGTGACTCTTCTTACCAGAAAAAAACTCTTGCTCGTAGGACCAGAAACTGCATGTGATTCAACTCCATTTAGGATTGGGAAACAAACGCTAGCTCGTCTACAAGAAAAACACTCTGCTTTTGAGAAAAGAGCACTCTTCTACTCTACTGTGTATCCTATGGGGACCGAACAGTGAGCTTGCTCAGAACAACAGAACTGTGCTTCCTGCACACACGGGCCATACCAAGTTCAACTCTGCTTAGGAAACTGACAAGAACAGTAGCTCCTCTTCAGTCCAATACACTGTACATGCAGGGAACAGACGCCAGTGCTATTTGTCCTCTGTATGACAATGGGAGCGCAATAGTGACTCTTCTTATTAGAAAACACCTCTTGCTCGTAGGACCAGAAACTGCGTGGGATTCAACTCCATTTAGGACTGGGAAACAAACACTAGCTCGCCTTACAAGAAACACACTCTGCTTTTGAGAAAAGAGCACTCTTCTACTCTACTGTATTTCCTATGTGGACCGAACAGTGAGCTTGCTCAGAACAAAAGAACTGTGCTTCCTACACACAGGGGCCATATCTAGTTCAACTCTGCTTAGGAAACTGACAACAACAGTAGCTCCTCTTCAGTCCAATACACTGTAATAGCTGGGAACAGACACGAGTGCTATTTGCACTGTGTATGGCAATAGGAGCACAATAGTGACTCTTCTTATCGGAAAACACCTCTTGCTGGTAGGACCAGAAACTGCATGGGATTCAACTCCATTTCTGACTGGGAAACAAACACTAGCTCGCCTTGTAAGAAACACACTCTGCTTTTGAGAAAAGAGCACTCTTCTACTCTACTGTGTTTCCTATGGGGTCCGAAAAGTGAGCTTGCTCAGAACAAAAGAACTGTGCTTCCTACACACAAGGGCCATATCTAGTTCAACTCTGCTTAGGAAACTGACAAGAACAGTAGCTCCGCTTCAGTCCAATACACTGTACTTGCTGGGAACATATGCCAGTGCTATTTGCCCTGTTTATGAAAATGGGAGCGCAATAGTGAGTCTTCTTACCAGAAAACATCTCTTGCTCGTAGGACCAGAAACTGCATGTATTTCAAATCCATTTAGGAATGGGAAACAAACGCTAGCTCGCCATACAAGAAACACACTCTGCTTTTGAGAAAAGAGCACTCTTCTACTCTACTGTGTTTCCTATAGGGCCAGAACAGTGAGTTTGCTCAGAACAAAAGAACTGTGCTTCCTACAAATACAGCCATATCTAGTTCAATTCTGCTTAGGAAACTGACAAGAACAGTAGATCCTCTTCAGTCCAATACACTGTACTTGCTGGGAACAGACGCGAGTGATATTTGCACTGTGTCTGACAATGGGAGCGCAATAGTGACTTTCCTTACCAGAAAACAACTGTTGCTCATGGACCAAAAACAGGATGTGATTCAACTCCATTTAGGACTGGGAAACACACGCTAGCTCGCCTTACAAGAAACACACTTTGCTTTTGAGAAAAGAGCACTCTTCTACTCTACGGTGATTCCTATGGGGTCCGAACAGTGAGCTTGCTCAGAACAAAAGAACTGTGCTTCCTACACACACGGGCCATATCTAGTTCAACTCTGCTTAGGACACTGAAAAGAACAGTAGCTCCTCCTCAGTCCAATACACTGTCCTAGCTGGGAACAGACGCGAGTGCTATTTGTACTGTGTCTGGCAATATGAGCGCAATAGTGACTCTTCTTATCAGAAAACAACTCTTGCTGGCAGGACCAGAAACTGCATGGGATTCAACTCTATTTAGGACTGGGAAACAAACGATAGCTCGACTTACAAGAAACACACTCTGGATTGAGAAAGGAGCACTCTTCTACTCTAATGTGTTTCCTATAGGGCCAGAACAGTGAGTTTGCTCAGAACAAAAGAACTGTGATTCCTACAAATACGGCCATATCTAGTTCAATTCTGCTTAGGAAACTGACAAGAACAGTAGATCCTCTTCAGTCCAATACACTGTACATGCTGGGAACAGATGCCAGTGCTATTTGCCCTGTGTATGACAATGAGAGCACAATAGTGACTCTTCTTACCAGAAAACAACTCTTGCTTGTAGGACAAGAAACTGCATGTGATTCAACTCCATTTAGGACTGGGAAACAAACGCTAGCTCGCCTTACAAGAAACACACTCTGCTTTTGAGAAAAGAGCACTCTTCTACTCTACTGTGTATCCTAGGGGGTCCGAACAGTGAGCTTGCTCAGAACAACAGAACTGTGCTTCCTCCACACACGGGCCATATCTAGTTCAACTCTGCTTAGGAAACTGACATGAACAGTAGCTCCATTTCAGTCCAATACACTGTGTATGCAGGGAACAGACGCCAGTGCTATTTGTCCTCTGTATGACAATGGGAGCACAATAGTGACTCTTCTTATCTGAAAACACCTCTTGCTTGTAGGACCAGAAATTGCATGGGATTCAACTCCATTTCTGACTGGGAAACAAACACTAGCTCGCCTTACAAGAAACACACTCTGCTTTTGAGAAAAGAGCACTCTTCTACTCTACTGTATTTCCTATGTGGTCCGAAAAGTGAGCTTGCTCAGAACAAAAGAACTGTGCTTCCTACACACAGGGGCCATATCTAGTTCAACTCTGCTTAGGAAACTGACAAGAAGAGTAGCTCGGCTTCAGTCCAATACACTGTACTTGCTGGGAACAGATGCCAGTGCTATTTGTCCTGTTTATGACAATGGGAGCGCAATAGTGACTCTTCTTTCCAGAAAACACCTCTTGCTCGTAGGACCAGAAACTGCATGTATTTCAAATCCATTTAGGAATGGGAAACAAACGCTAGCTCGCCTTACAAGAAACACACTCTGCTTTTGAGAAAAGAGCACTCTTCTACTGTACTGTGTTTCCTATAGGGCCAGAACAGTGAGTTTGCTCAGAACAAAAGAACTGTGCTTCCTACAAATACGGCCATATCTAGTTCAATTCTGCTTAGAAAACTGACAAGAACGGTAGCTCCTCTTCAGTCCAATACACTGTCCTAGCTGGGAACAGACGCCAGTGCTATTTGGCCTGTGTATGACAATGGGAGCACAATAGTGACTCTTCTTACCAGAAAACAACTCTTGCTTGTAGGACAAGAAACTGCATGTGATTCAACTACATTTAGGACTGGGAAACAAACGCTAGCTCGCCTTACAAGAAACACACTCTGCTTTTGAGAAAAGAGCACTCTTCTACTCTACTGTATTTCCTATGTGGTCCGAACAGTGAGCTTGCTCAGAACAAAAGAACTGTGCTTCCTACACACAGGGGCCATATCTAGTTCAACTCTGCTTAGGAAACTGACAAGAACAGTAGCTCCTCTTCAGTCCAATACACTGTACTTGCTGGGAACAGATGCGAGTGCTATTTGCACTGTGTATGGCATTGGGAGCGCAATAGTGAGTTTCCTTACCAGAAAACAACTCTTGCTCGTAGGACCAAAAACTGCATGTGATTCAACTCCATTTAGGAATGGGAAACAAATGCTAGCTCGCCTTACAAGAAACACACTCTGCTTTTGAGAAAAGAGCACTCTTCTACTCTACTGTGTTTCCTAGGGGGTCCGAACAGTGAGCTTGCTCAGAACAAAAAAACAGTGCTTCCTACACACAGGGGCCATATCTAGTTCAACTCTGCTTAGAAAACTGACAAGAACAGTAGCTCCGCTTCAATCCAATACACTGTACATGCTGGGAACAGACGCCAGTGCTATTTGCCCTGTGTATGACAATGGGAGCACAATAGTGACTCTTCTTACCAGAAAACATCTCTTGCTCGTAGGACAAGAAACTGCATGTGATTCAACTACATTTAGGACTGGGAAACAAACACTAGCTCGCCTTACAAGAAACACACTCTGCTTTTGAGAAAAGAGCACTCTTCTACTCTACTGTTTTTCCTATGGGGTCCGAACAGTGAGATTGCTCAGAACAACAGAACTGTGCTTCCTCCACACACGGGCCATATCTAGTTCAACTCTGCTTAGGAAACTGACAAGAACAGTAGATTCTTTTCAGTCCAATAAACTGTACTTGCTGGGAACAGACGCCAGTGCTATTTGGCCTGTGTATGACAATGGGAGCACAATAGTGACTCTTCTTACCAGAAAAAAACTCTTGCTCGTAGGACAAGAAACTGCATGTGATTCAACTCCATTTAGGATTGGGAAACAAACGCTACCTCGTCTACAAGAAAAACACTCTGCTTTTGAGAAAAGAGCACTCTTCTACTCTACTGTGTATCCTATGGGGACCGAACAGTGAGCTTGCTCAGAACAACAGAACTGTGCTTTCTGCACACACGGGCCATACCTAGTTCAACTCTGCTTAGGAAACTGACAAGAACAGTAGCTCCTCTTCAGTCCAATACACTGTACATGCAGGGAACAGACGCCAGTGTTATTTGTCCTCTGTATGACAATGGGAGCGCAATAGTGACTCTTCTTATTAGAAAACACCTCTTGCTCGTAGGTCTAGAAACTGCGTGGGATTCAACTCCATTTAGGACTGGGAAACAAACACTAGCTCGCCTTACAAGAAACACACTCTGCTTTTGAGAAAAGAGCACTCTTCTACTCTACTGTATTTCCTATGTGGTCCGAACAGTGAGCTTGCTCAGAACAAAAGAACTGTGCTTCCTACACACAGGGACCATATCTAGTTCAACTCTGCTTAGGTAACTGACAAGAACAGTAGCTCCTCTTCAGTCCAATACACTGTACTTGCTGGGAACAGATGCGAGTGCTATTTGCACTGTGTATGGCATTGGGAGAGCAATAGTGAGTTTCCTTACCAGAAAACAACTCTTGCTTGTAGGACCAAAAACTGCATGTGATTCAACTCCATTTAGGAATGGGAAACAAATGCTAGCTCGCCTTACAAGAAACACACTCTGCTTTTGAGAAAAGAGCACTCTTCTACTGTACTGTGTTTCCTATAGGGCCAGAACAGTGAGTTTGCTCAGAACAAAAGAACTGTGCTTCCTACAAATACGGCCATATCTAGTTCAATTCTGCTTAGGAAACTGACAAGAACGGTTGCTCCTCCTCAGTCCAATACACTGTCCTAGCTGGGAACAGACGCCAGTGCTATTTGCCCTGTGTATGACAATGGGAGCACAATAGTGACTCTTCTTACCAGAAAACAACTCTTGCTTGTAGGACAAGAAACTGCATGTGATTCAACTACATTTAGGACTGGGAAACAAACGCTAGTTCGCCTTACAAGAAACACACTCTGCTTTTGAGAAAAGAGCACTCTTCTACTCTACTGTATTTCCTATGTGGTCCGAACAGTGAGCTTGCTCAGAACAAAAGAACTGTGCTTCCTACACACAGGGGCCATATCTAGTTCAACTCTGCTTAGGAAACTGACAAGAACAGTAGCTCCTCTTCAGTCCAATACACTGTACTTGCTGGGAACAAATGCGAGTGCTATTTGCACTGTGTATGTCATTGGGAGCGCAATAGTGAGTTTCCTTACCAGAAAACAACTCTTGCTCGTAGGACCAAAAACTGCATGTGATTCAACTCCATTTAGGAATGGGAAACAAGTGCTAGCTCGCCTTACAAGAAACACACTCTGCTTTTGAGAAAAGAGCACTCTTCTACTCTACTGTGTTTCCTAGGGGGTCCGAACAGTGAGCTTGCTCAGAACAAATAAACAGTGCTTCCTACACACAGGGACCATATCTAGTTAAACTCTGCTTAGAAAACTGACAAGAACAGTAGCTCCGCTTCAGTCCAATACACTGTACATGCTGGGAACAGACGCCAGTGCTATTTGCCCTGTGTATGACAATGGGAGCACAATAGTGACTCTTCTTACCAGAAAACAACTCTTGCTTGTAGGACAAGAAACTGCATGTGATTCAACTCCATTTAGGACTGGGAAACAAACGCTAGCTCGCCTTACAAGAAACACACTCTGCTTTTGAGAAAAGAGCACTCTTCTACTCTACTGTGTATCCTAGGGGGTCCGAACAGTGAGCTTGCTCAGAACAAAAGAACTGTGCTTCCTACACACACGGGCCATATCTAGTTCAACTCTGCTTAGGAAACTGACAAGAACAGTAGCTCCGCTTCAGTCCAATACACTGTACTTGCTGGGAACATATGCCAGTGCTATTTGCCCTGTTTATGAAAATGGGAGCGCAATAGTGACTCTTCTTACCAGAAAACATCTCTTGCTCGTAGGACCAGAAACTGCATGTATTTCAAATCCATTTAGGAATGGGAAACAAACGCTAGCTCGCCATACAAGAAACACACTCTGCTTTTGAGAAAAGAGCACTCTTCTACTCTACTGTGTTTCCTATAGGGCCTGAACAGTGAGTTTGCTCAGAACAAAAGAACTGTGCTTCCTACAAATACAGCCATATCTAGTTCAATTCTGCTTAGGAAACTGACAAGAACAGTAGATCCTCTTCAGTCCAATACACTGTACTTGCTGGGAACAGACGCGAGTGATATTTGCACTGTGTCTGACAATGGGAGCGCAATAGTGACTTTCCTTACCAGAAAACAACTGTTGCTCGTGGACCAAAAACAGGATGTGATTCAACTCCATTTAGGACTGGGAAACAAACGCTAGCTCGCCTTACAAGAAACACACTTTGCTTTTGAGAAAAGAGCACTCTTCTACTCTACGGTGATTCCTATGGGGTCCGAACAGTGAGCTTGCTCAGAACAAAAGAACTGTGCTTCCTACACACACGGGCCATATCTAGTTCAACTCTGCTTAGGACACTGAAAAGAACAGTAGCTCCTCCTCAGTCCAATACACTGTCCTAGCTGGGAACAGACGCGAGTGCTATTTGTACTGTGTCTGGCAATATGAGCGCAATAGTGACTCTTCTTATCAGAAAACAACTCTTGCTGGCAGGACCAGAAACTGCATGGGATTCAACTCTATTTAGGACTGGGAAACAAACGATAGCTCGACTTACAAGAAACACACTCTGGATTGAGAAAGGAGCACTCTTCTACTCTAATGTGTTTCCTATAGGGCCAGAACAGTGAGTTTGCTCAGAACAAAAGAACTGTGATTCCTACAAATACGGCCATATCTAGTTCAATTCTGCTTAGGAAACTGACAAGAACAGTAGATCCTCTTCAGTCCAATACACTGTACATGCTGGGAACAGATGCCAGTGCTATTTGCCCTGTGTATGACAATGAGAGCACAATAGTGACTCTTCTTACCAGAAAACAACTCTTGCTTGTAGGACAAGAAACTGCATGTGATTCAACTCCATTTAGGACTGGGAAACAAACGCTAGCTCGCCTTACAAGAAACACACTCTGCTTTTGAGAAAAGAGCACTCTTCTACTCTACTGTGTATCCTAGGGGGTCCGAACAGTGAGCTTGCTCAGAACAACAGAACTGTGCTTCCTCCACACACGGGCCATATCTAGTTCAACTCTGCTTAGGAAACTGACATGAACAGTAGCTCCATTTCAGTCCAATACACTGTGCATGCAGGGAACAGACGCCAGTGCTATTTGTCCTCTGTATGACAATGGGAGCACAATAGTGACTCTTCTTATCTGAAAACACCTCTTGCTTGTAGGACCAGAAATTGCATGGGATTCAACTCCATTTCTGACTGGGAAACAAACACTAGCTCGCCTTACAAGAAACACACTCTGCTTTTGAGAAAAGAGCACTCTTCTACTCTACTGTATTTCCTATGTGGTCCGAAAAGTGAGCTTGCTCAGAACAAAAGAACTGTGCTTCCTACACACAGGGGCCATATCTAGTTCAACTCTGCTTAGGAAACTGACAAGAAGAGTAGCTCGGCTTCAGTCCAATATACTGTACTTGCTGGGAACAGATGCCAGTGCTATTTGTCCTGTTTATGACAATGGGAGCGCAATAGTGACTCTTCTTTCCAGAAAACACCTCTTGCTCGTAGGACCAGAAACTGCATGTATTTCAAATCCATTTAGGAATGGGAAACAAACGCTAGCTCGCCTTACAAGAAACACACTCTGCTTTTGAGAAAAGAGCACTCTTCTACTGTACTGTGTTTCCTATAGGGCCAGAACAGTGAGTTTGCTCAGAACAAAAGAACTGTGCTTCCTACAAATACGGCCATATCTAGTTCAATTCTGCTTAGAAAACTGACAAGAACGGTAGCTCCTGTTCAGTCCAATACACTGTCCTAGCTGGGAACAGACGCCAGTGCTATTTGGCCTGTGTATGACAATGGGAGCACAATAGTGACTCTTCTTACCAGAAAACAACTCTTGCTTGTAGGACAAGAAACTGCATGTGATTCAACTACATTTAGGACTGGGAAACAAACGCTAGCTCGCCTTACAAGAAACACACTCTGCTTTTGAGAAAAGAGCACTCTTCTACTCTACTGTATTTCCTATGTGGTCCGAACAGTGAGCTTGCTCAGAACAAAAGAACTGTGCTTCCTACACACAGGGGCCATATCTAGTTCAACTCTGCTTAGGAAACTGACAAGAACAGTAGCTCCTCTTCAGTCCAATACACTGTACTTGCTGGGAACAGATGCGAGTGCTATTTGCACTGTGTATGGCATTGGGAGCGCAATAGTGAGTTTCCTTACCAGAAAACAACTCTTGCTCGTAGGACCAAAAACTGCATGTGATTCAACTCCATTTAGGAATGGGAAACAAATGCTAGCTCGCCTTACAAGAAACACACTCTGCTTTTGAGAAAAGAGCACTCTTCTACTCTACTGTGTTTCCTATGTGGTCCGAACAGTGAGCTTGCTCAGAACAAAAAAACAGTGCTTCCTACACACAGGGGCCATATCTAGTTCAACTCTGCTTAGAAAACTGACAAGAACAGTAGCTCCGCTTCAATCCAATACACTGTACATGCTGGGAACAGACGCCAGTGCTATTTGCCCTGTGTATGACAATGGGAGCACAATAGTGACTCTTCTTACCAGAAAACATCTCTTGCTCGTAGGACAAGAAACTGCATGTGATTCAACTACATTTAGGACTGGGAAACAAACACTAGCTCGCCTTACAAGAAACACACTCTGCTTTTGAGAAAAGAGCACTCTTCTACTCTACTGTTTTTCCTATGGGGTCCGAACAGTGAGATTGCTCAGAACAACAGAACTGTGCTTCCTCCACACACGGGCCATATCTAGTTCAACTCTGCTTAGGAAACTGACAAGAACAGTAGATTCTTTTCAGTCCAATAAACTGTACTTGCTGGGAACAGACGCCAGTGCTATTTGGCCTGTGTATGACAATGGGAGCACAATAGTGACTCTTCTTACCAGAAAAAAACTCTTGCTCGTAGGACAAGAAACTGCATGTGATTCAACTCCATTTAGGATTGGGAAACAAACGCTACCTCGTCTACAAGAAAAACACTCTGCTTTTGAGAAAAGAGCACTCTTCTACTCTACTGTGTATCCTATGGGGACCGAACAGTGAGCTTGCTCAGAACAACAGAACTGTGCTTCCTGCACACACGGGCCATACCTAGTTCAACTCTGCTTAGGAAACTGACAAGAACAGTAGCTCCTCTTCAGTCCAATACACTGTACATGCAGGGAACAGACGCCAGTGCTATTTGTCCTCTGTATGACAATGGGAGCGCAATAGTGACTCTTCTTATTAGAAAACACCTCTTGCTCATAGGTCTAGAAACTGCGTGGGATTCAACTCCATTTAGGACTGGGAAACAAACACTAGCTCGCCTTACAAGAAACACACTCTGCTTTTGAGAAAAGAGCACTCTTCTACTCTACTGTATTTCCTATGTGGTCCGAACAGTGAGCTTGCTCAGAACAAAAGAACTGTGCTTTTTACACACAGGGGCCATATCTAGTTCAACTCTGCTTAGGTAACTGACAAGAACAGTAGCTCCTCTTCAGTCCAATACACTGTACTTGCTGGGAACAGATGCGAGTGCTATTTGCACTGTGTATGGCATTGGGAGAGCAATAGTGAGTTTCCTTACCAGAAAACAACTCTTGCTCGTAGGACCAAAAACTGCATGTGATTCAACTCCATTTAGGAATGGGAAACAAATGCTAGCTCGCCTTACAAGAAACACACTCTGCTTTTGAGCAAAGAGCACTCTTCTACTCTACTGTGTTTCCTAGGGGGTCCGAATAGTGAGCTTGCTCAGAACAAAAAAACAGTGCTTCCTACACACAGGGGCCATATCTAGTTCAACTCTGCTTAGAAAACTGACAAGAACAGTAGCTCCGCTTCAGTCCAATACACTGTACATGCTGGGAACAGACGCCAGTGCTATTTGCCCTGTGTATGACAATGGGAGCACAATAGTGACTCTTCTTACCAGAGAACAACTCTTGCTTGTAGGACAAGAAACTGCATGTGATTCAACTCCATTTAGGACTGGGAAACAAACGCTAGCTCGCCTTACAAGAAACACACTCTGCTTTTGAGAAAAGAGCACTCTTCTACTCTACTGTGTATCCTAGGGGGTCCGAACAGTGAGCTTGCTCAGAACCACAGAACTGTGCTTCCTCCACACACGGGCCATATCTAGTTCAACTCTGCTTAGGAAACTGATATGAACAGTAGCTCCACTTCAGTCCAATGCACTGTACATGCAGGGAACAGACGCCAGTGCTATTTGTCCTCTGTATGACAATGGGAGCACAATAGTGACTCTTCTTATCCGAAAACACCTCTTGCTCGTAGGACCAGAAACTGCATGGGATTCAACTCCATTTCTGACTGGGAAACAAACACTAGCTCGCCTAACAAGAAACACACTCTGCTTTTGAGAAAAGAGCACTCTTCTACTCTACTGTATTTCCTATGTGGTCCGAAAAGTGAGCTTGCTCAGAACAAAAGAACTGTGCTTCCTACACACAGGGGCCATATCTAGTTCAACTCTGCTTAGGAAACTGACAAGAACAGTAGCTCGGCTTCAGTCCAATACACTGTACTTGCTGGGAACAGATGCCAGTGCTTTTGTCCTGTTTATGACAATGGGAGCACAATAGTGACTCTTCTTATCAGAAAACATCTCTTGCTGGCAGGACCAGAAACTGCATGGGATTCAACTCTATTTAGGACTGGGAAACAAATGATAGCTCGACTTACAAGAAACACACTCTGGATTGAGAAAGGAGCACTCTTCTACTCTAATGTGTTTCCTATAGGGCCAGAACAGTGAGCATTCTCAGAACAAAAGAACTGTGCTTCCTACACACAAGGTCCATATCTAGTTAAACTCTGCTTAGGAAACTGACAAGAACAGTAGATCCTCTTCAGTCCAATACACTGTACATGCTGGGATCAGATGCCAGTGTGATTTGCCCTGTGTATGACAATGGGAGCGCAATAGTGACTCTTCTTACCAGAAAACAACTCTTGCTCATAGGACCAGATACTGCTGTGATTCAACTCCATTTAGGATTGGGAAACAAACGCTAGCTCGCCTTACAAGAAACATACTCTGCTTTTGAGAAAAGAGCACTCTTCTACTCTACTGTGTTTCCTATGGGGTCTGAACAGTGAGCTTGCTCAGAACAAAAGAACTGTGCTTCATACACACAGGGGCCATATCTAGTTCAACTCTGCTTAGCAAACTGACAAGAACAGTAGCTCCTCTTCAGTCCTATACACTGTACTTGCTGGGAACAGACGGGAGTGCTATTTGCACTGTGTATGGCATTGGGAGCGCAATAGTGACTTTCCTTACCAGAAAACAACTCTTGCTCGTAGGACCAAAAACTGCATGGGATTCAACTCCATTTAGGAATGGGAAACAAACGCTAGCTCGCCTTTCAAGAAACACACTCTGCTTTTGAGAAAAGAGCACTCTTCTACTCTACTGTTTTTCCTATACGGCCAGAACAGTGAGTTTGCTCAGAACAAAAGAACTGTGATTCCTACAAATACGGCCATATCTAGTTCAATTCTGCTTAAGAAACTGACAAGAACAGTAGATCCTCATCAGTCCAATACACTGTACATGCTGGGAACAGACGCCAGTGGTATTTGCCCTGTGTATGACAATGGGAGCACAATAGTGACTCTTCTTACCAGAAAACAACTCTTGCTTGTAGGACCAGAAACTGCATGTGATTCAACTCCATTTAGGACTGGGAAACAAACTCTAGCTCGCCTTTCAAGAAACACACTCTGCTTTTGAGAAAAGAGCACTCTTCTACTCTACTGTGTGTCCTAGGGGGTCCGAACAGTGAGCTTGCTCAGAACAAAAGAACTGTGCTTCCTCCACACACGGGCCATATCTAGTTCAACTCTGCTTAGGAAACTGACATGAACAGTAGCTCCACTTTAGTCCAATACACTGTACATGCAGGGAACAGACGCCAGTGCTATTTGTCCTCTGTATGACAATGGGAGCGCAATAGTGACTCTTCTTATCAGAAAACACCTCTTGCTCGTAGGACCAGAAACTGCATGGGATTCAACTCCATTTCTGACTGGGAAACAAACACTAGCTCGCCTTACAAGAAACACACTCTGCTTTTGAGAAAAGAGCACTCTTCTACTCTACTGTGTTTCCTATGGGGTCTGAACAGTGAGCTTGCTCAGAACAAAAGAACTGTGCTTCATACACACAGGGGCCATATCTAGTTCAACTCTGCTTAGCAAACTGACAAGAACAGTAGCTCCTCTTCAGTCCTATACACTGTACTTGCTGGGAACAGACGGGAGTGCTATTTGCACTGTGTATGGCATTGGGAGCGCAATAGTGACTTTCCTTACCAGAAAACAACTCTTGCTCGTAGGACCAAAAACTGCATGGGATTCAACTCCATTTAGGAATGGGAAACAAACGCTAGCTCGCCTTTCAAGAAACACACTCTGCTTTTGAGAAAAGAGCACTCTTCTACTCTACTGTTTTTCCTATACGGCCAGAACAGTGAGTTTGCTCAGAACAAAAGAACTGTGATTCCTACAAATACGGCTATATCTAGTTCAATTCTGCTTAAGAAACTGACAAGAACAGTAGATCCTCATCAGTCCAATACACTGTACATGCTGGGAACAGACGCCAGTGCTATTTGCCCTGTGTATGACAATGGGAGCACAATAGTGACTCTTCTTACCAGAAAACAACTCTTGCTTGTAGGACCAGAAACTGCATGTGATTCAACTCCATTTAGGACTGGGAAACAAACTCTAGCTCGCCTTTCAAGAAACACACTCTGCTTTTGAGAAAAGAGCACTCTTCTACTCTACTGTGTGTCCTAGGGGGTCCGAACAGTGAGCTTGCTCAGAACAAAAGAACTGTGCTTCCTCCACACACGGGCCATATCTAGTTCAACTCTGCTTAGGAAACTGACATGAACAGTAGCTCCACTTTAGTCCAATACACTGTACATGCAGGGAACAGACGCCAGTGCTATTTGTCCTCTGTATGACAATGGGAGCGCAATAGTGACTCTTCTTATCAGAAAACACCTCTTGCTCGTAGGACCAGAAACTGCATGGGATTCAACTCCATTTCTGACTGGGAAACAAACACTAGCTCGCCTTACAAGAAACACACTCTGCTTTTGAGAAAAGAGCACTCTTCTACTCTACTGTATTTCTTACGTGGTCTGAACAGTGAGCTTGCTCAGAACAAAAGAACTGTGCTTCCTACACACAGGGGCAATATCTAGTTCAACTCTGCTTAGGAAACTGACAAGAACAGTAGCTCCGCTTCAGTCCAATACACTGTACATGCTGGGAACAGACGCGAGTGCTATTTGCACTGTGTATGGCAATGGGAGCGCAAGAGTGACTTTCCTTACCAGAAAACAACACTTGCTCATAGGACCAAAAACTGCATGTGATTCAACTCCATTTAGGACTGGGAAACAAACGCTAGCTCGCCTTACAAGAAACACACTCTGCTTTTGAGAAAAGAGCAGTCTTCTATTTCACTGTGGTTCATATGGTGTCCGAACAGTGAGCTTGCTGAGAACAAATGAACTGTGCTTCCTACACACATGGGCCATATCTAGTTCAACTCTGCTTAGGAAAGTGACAAGAACAGTAGCTCCTCTTCAGTTCAATACACTGTACTTGCTGGGAACAGACGCGAGTGCTATTTGCACTGTGTATGGCAAAGGGTGCGCAATAGTGACTTTCCTTACCAGAAAACAACTCTTGCTCGTAGGACCAAAAACTGCATGTGATTCAACTCCATTTAGGACTGGGAAACAAACGCTAGCTCGCCTTACAAGAAACACACTCTACTTTTGAGAAAAGAGCACTCTTCTATTCTACTGTGGTTCATATGGAGTCCGAACACTGAGCTTGCTCAGAACAAAAGAACTGTGTTTCCTACACACACGGGCCATATCTAGTTCATCTCTGCTTAGGAAACTGACAAGAACAGTAGCTCCTCTTCAGTCCAATACACTGTACTTGCTGGGAACAGACACGAGTGCTATTTGAACTGTGTATGGCAATGGGAGTGCAATAGTGACTTTCCTTACCAGAAAACAACTCTTGCTCGTAGGACCAGAAACTGCATGTGATTCAACTCCATTTAGGACTGGGAAACAAACGCTAGCTCGCCTTACAAGAAACACACTCTGCTTTTGAGAAAAGAGCACTCTTCTACTCTACTGTGTTTCCTATAGGGCCAGAACAGTGAGTGTGCTCAGAACAAAAGAACTGTGCTTCCTACACACAGGGGCCATATCTAGTTCAATTCTGCTTAGGAAACTGACAAGAACAGTAGATCCTCTTCAGTCCAATACACTGTACATGCTGGGAACATACGCCAGTGCTATTTGCCCTGTGTCTGACAATGGGAGCCAATAGTGACTTTCCTTACCAGAAAAAAACTCTTGATCGTAGGACCAAAAACAGGATGTGATTCAACTCCATTTAGTACTGGGAAACAAACGCTAGCTTGCCTTACAAGAAACACACTCTGCTTTTGAAAAAAGAGCACTCTTTTGCTCTACTGTGTTTCCTATGGGGTCCGAACAGTGAGCTTGCTCAGAACAAAAGAACTGTGCTTCCTACACACACAGGCCATATCTAGTTCAACTCTGCTTAGGAAACTGACAAGAACGGTAGCTCCTCGTCAGTCCAACACACTGTACTAGCTGGGAACAGACGAGAGTCCTATTTTTACTGTGTATAGAAATAGGAGCGGATTAGTGACTCTTCTTATCAGAAAACACCTCTTCCTTGTAGGAACAAAAACTGCATGGGATTCAACTCCATTTCTGACTGGGGAACAAACACTAGCTCACCTTACAAGAAACACACTCTGCTTTTGAGAAAAGAGCACTCTTCTACTCTTCTGTTTCCTATGTGGTCCGAACAGTGAGCTTGCTCAGAACAAAAGAACTGTGCTTCCTACACACAGGGGCCATATCTAGTTCAACTCTGCTTAGCAAACTGACAAGAACAGTAGCTCCGCTTCAGTCCAATACACTGTACTTCCTGGGAACAGATGCGAGTGCTATTTTTACTGTGTGTGGAAATGGGAGCACAATAGTGACTTTCCTTACCAGAAAACAACTCTTTTTTTTTTTTAATTTTTATTTTGCAATACAATTCAGTTCTACATATCAGCCACAGATTCCCTTGTTCTCCCCCCTCCCGCCCCCCTCACCTTCCCCCCACCCCGCCCCCATTCCAATCTCCTCCAGGGC
The DNA here is from genome assembly GCF_949786415.1 of Peromyscus eremicus. NCBI lineage: Eukaryota > Metazoa > Chordata > Mammalia > Rodentia > Cricetidae > Peromyscus > Peromyscus eremicus. Next base: position 76,878 of record NW_026735445.1, read on the forward strand.
AAAGCCTTCCCCACAGACTGAGATCAACCTGGTGGACTCAGTCCAGGTAGGTCCAGTCCCCTCCTCCCATGCTGAGCCAAGGGACCCTGCATAGGCCCCAGGTTTCAAACAGCCAACTCATGCAATGAGCACAGGACCCGGTCCCACTGCCTGGATGCCTCCCAAACAGATCAGGCCAATCAACTGTCTCACCCACTCAGAGGGCCTGATCCAGTTGGTGACCCCTCAGCCATTGGTTCATATTTCATGTGTTTCCGTTTGTTTGGCTATTTGTCTCTGTGCTTTATCCGACCTTGGTCTCAACAATTCTCTCTCATATAAACCCTCCTCATTCTCGCTAATTGGACTCCCAGAGATCCACCTGGGGCCTAGTCATGGATCTCTGCCTCCAGGTCCATCAGTAGTTGGATGAGGTTTCTAGCACGACAATTAGGGTGTTTGGCCATCCCATCACCAGAGTAGGTCAGTTCGGATTGTCGCCCGACCATTGCCAGCAGTCTGTTGTGGGGGTATCTTTGTGGATTTCTGTGGGCCTCTCTAGGACTTTGTTTCTTCCTATTCTCATGTGGTCTTCATTTACCATGGTCTCCTATTCCTTGTTCTCCCTCTCTGTTTTTGATCCAGCTGGGATCTCCCACTCACCCAAGCTCTCTTTCCCTCGACCCTCGCCCTTCACTACCCCCACTCCTGTCCAGGCTGTTCATGTAGATCTCATTCCATTTCTCTGTCGTTGGGCGATCCCTGTGTCTTTCTTGGGGTCCTGTTTTCCAGGTAGCCTGCCTGGTGATGTGAGTAGCAGTCCAGTCATCCTTGTTCCACATCTAGTATCCTGTTATGAGTGAGTACATACCATGTTTGTCTTTCTGAGTCTGGGATACCTCACTCAGGATGATTTTTTCTAGATCCATCCATTTGTCTGCAAACCTCATGATGTCATTGTTTTTCTCTGCTGAGTAGTATTCCATTGTGTATATGTACCACATTTTGTTTATCCATTCTTCAGTTGAAGGGCATCTAGGTTGTTTCCATGTTCTGGCTATTACAAACAACGCTGATATGAACATAGCTGAACAAGTGCTCTTGTGGTGTGGTTGAGCATTCCTTGGGTATATGCCCAAGAGTGGTATAGCTGGATCTTGGGGGAGATGGATTCCCAATTTTCTAAGAAATCGCCATATTGATTTCCAAAGTGGTTGTACAAGCTTGCATTCCCACCAGCAGTGGAGGAGAGTTCCCCTAGCTCCACATCCTCTCCAGCATAAGGTGTCTTCAGTGTTTTTGATCTTAGCCATTCTGACAGGCGTAAGATGGTATCTCAGAGTTGTTTTGATTTGCATTTCCCTGATGATTAGGGATGTTGAGCAATTCCTTAAATGTCTTTCAGCCATTTGAGTTTCCTCTGTTGAGAATTCTCTGTTTAGTTCTATAGCCCATTTCTTAATTGGACTGTTGGGCATTTTGATGTCTAATTTCTTGAGTTCCTTATATATTCTGGATATCAGTCCTCTGTCAGATGTGGGATTGGTGAAGATCTTTTCCCATTCTGTAGGCTGTCGCTTTGCTTTGTTGACCGTTTCCTTTGCCCTACAAAAGCTTCTCAGTTTCAAGAGGTCCCACTGATTGATTGTTTCTCTCAGTGTCTGTGCTACTGGTGTTCTATTTAGAAAGTGGTCTCCTATGCCAATGTGTTCAAGACTACTTCCTACTTTCTCTTCTAGCAGGTTCAGAGTAGCTGGATTTATGTTGAGGTCCTTGATCCACTTGGACTTAAGTTTTGTGCACGGTGATAGATATGGATCTATTTGCAGCCTTCTACATGTTGATATCCAGTTTTGCCAGCACCATTTGTTGAAGATGCTTTCTTTTTTCCATTGTGCACTTTTGGCTTCTTTGTCAAAAATTATTTGTTCATAGGTGTGCGGATTAATATCAGGGTCTTCAATTCGATTCCATTGGTCCACATGTCGGTTTTTATGCCAGTACCAAGCTGTTTTTATTACTGTAGCTCTATAGTACAGCTTGAAGTCAGGGATCGTGATGCCTCCAGAGGTTGTTTTATTGTACAGGATTCTTTTGGCTATCCTGGGTTTTTTGTTTTTCCATATGAAGTTGAGTATTATTCTTTCCAGGTCTGTGAAGAATTGTGTTGGTATTTTGATGGGGATTGCATTGAATCTGTAGATTGCTTTTGGTAAGATTGCCATTTTTACTATGTTAGTTCTGCCTATCCATGAGCATGGGAGATCTTTCCATTTTCTGACATCTTCTTCAATTTCTTTTTTCAGGGACTTAAAGTTCTTGTCATATAGGTCCTTCACTTGCTTGGTTAGTATTACCCCAAGGTATTTTATGTCATTTGTGGCTATAGTAAAGGGTGATGTATCTCTGATTTCCTTCTCCGCTTTTTTGTCCATTGTATATAGGAGGGCTACTGATTTTTTGGAGTTGATCTTGTATCCTGCTATGTTGCTGAAGGTGTTTATAAGCTGTATCAGTTCCTTGGTGGAATCTTTGGGGTTGCTCAAGTATACTATCATGTCATCTGCAAATAGGGAAAGCTTGACTTCTTCCTTTCCAATTTGTATCCCCTTAATCTCCTTATGTTGTCTTATTGCTCTGGCTAGAACTTCAAGTACTATATTGAATAAGTATGGGGAGAGTGGACAGCCTTGCCTCGTTCCTGATTTTAGTGGAATTGCTTTGAGTTTCTCTCCATTTAATTTGATGTTGGCTGTTGGCTTGCTGTAAATTGCCTTTATTATGTTTAGGTATGTTCCCTGTATTCCTGATCGCTCCAAGACCTTTATCATGAAGGGGTGTTGGATTTTGTCAAATGCCTTTTCAGCATCTAGTGAGATGATCATGTGGTTTTTTTCTTTGAGTTTGTTTATATGGTGTATCACATTGACAGACTTTCGTATTTTGAACCATCCTTGCATCCCTGGAATGAATCCTACTTGATCATGGTGGATAATTGTTTTGATGTGGTCTTGGAGTCTGTTTGCCAGTATTTTATTGAGTATTTTTGCATCAATGTTCATGAGGGAGATCGGTCTGTAGTTCTCTTTCTTTGTTGTATCCTTGTTTGGTTTGGGAATCAGGGTAATTGTAGCCTCATAGAAGGAGTTTGGTAATGTTCCTTCTGTTTCTATTGTATGGAACAATTTAGAGAGTATTGGTATTAACTCTTCTTTGAAGATCTGGTAGAATTCTGCACTGAAACCATCTGGTCCTGGGCTTTTTTTGGTTGGGAGACTTTTAATGACTGTTTCTATTTCGTTAGGGGTTATTGGACTATTTAAATAGTTTATCTGGTCTTGATTTAATTTAGGTATGTGGTACCTATCCAGAAAATTATCCATTTCTTTTAGGTTTTCCAGTTTTGTGGAATAGAGGTTTTTGAAGTATGACCTGATGATTCTCTGGATTTCCTCAATGTCTGTTGTTATGTCCCCCTTTTCATTTCTGATTTTGTTGATTTGGATGCTCTCTCTCTGTCTTTTGGTTAGTTTGGATAAGGGCTTGTCTATCTTGTTGATTTTCTCAAAGAACCAACTCTTTGTTTCATTAATTTTTTGTATTGTTCTCTTTGTTTCTATTTTATTGATTTCAGCTCTCACTTTGATAATTTCCTGGCATCTATTTTTCCTGGGAGACTTTGCTTCTTCCTGTTCTAGAACTTTCAGGTGTGCTGTTAAGTCACTAGTGTGAGATTTCTCCAGCTTATTTATGTGGGCGTTTAGTGCTATGAATTTCCCTCTTAGTACTGCTTTCATAGTGTCCCATAGGTTTGGATATGTGGTGTCTTCATTTTCGTTGATCTCTAGGAAGTCTTTAATTTCTTTCTTTATTTCTTCCTTAACCCATTGGTGATTCAGGTGGGTATTGTTCAGTTTCCATGAGATTGTAGGTTTTCTGTAGTTTTTGTTGTTGTTGAAATCCAACTTTAGACCATGGTGGTCTGATAGAACACAGGAGGTTATTCCAATTGTTTTGTATCTGTTTAGATTTGCTTTGTGACCAAGTATGTGGTCGATTTTAGAGAAGGTTCCATGGGGTGCTGAGAAGAAGGTATATTCTTTTTTGTTAGGATGGAATGTTCTGTAGATGTCGATTAAGTCCATTTGAGTCATGACATCAATTAAGTCCTTTATTTCTCTGTTAAGTTTCGATTTGGGGGATCTGTCCAGTGGTGAAAGTGGGGTGTTGAGGTCTCCCACTATTAATGTGTGGGGTTTTATATGTGATTTAAGCTTTAATAATGTTTCCTTTACATATGTGGGTGCCCTTGTGTTTGGGGCATAAATGTTCAGAATTGAGACTTCATCTTGGTGGATCTTTCCTGTGATGAGTATGTAATGCCCTTCTTGATCTCTTTTGATTGATTTTAGTTTGAAGTCTATTTTGCTGGATATCAGGATGGCTACACCCGCTTGTTTCTTAAGACCGTTTGATTGGAAAGTCTTTTCCCAGCCTTTTATTTTTAGGTAGTGTCTATCTTTGAATTTGAGATGTGTTTCTTGTATGCAGCAGAAAGATGGGTCCTGCTTTCGTATCCATTCTGTAAGCCTATGTCTTTTTATAGGTGAATTAAGTCCATTGATATTGAGGGATATTAATGTCCAGTGATTGTTCATTCCTGTTATTTTTTGGTGGTGATGTGTGTGTACTTTTCTTCGTTGGGGTCTACTGCTGTGGCTTTATCTATTGCCTGTGTTTTCGAGGTTGTATCTGACTTCCTTAGGTTGGAATTTTCCTTCTAGTGCTTTCTGTAGGGCTGGGTTTGTGGATAAATATTGTTTAAATCTGGCTTTGTCATGGAATGTCTTGTTCACTCCATCTATGACGATTGAAAGTTTTGCTGGGTATATTAGTCTAGGCTGACATCCATGGTCTCTTAATGTCTGCATTACATCTGTCCAGGACCTTCTGGCTTTCAAAGTCTCCATTGAGAAATCGGGTGTTATTCTGATAGGTTTGCCTTTATATGTCACTTGGCCTTTTTCCTTTGCTGCTCTTAATATTCTTTCTTTATTCTGTACGTTTAATTGTTTAATTATTATGTGGCGAGGGGACTTTTTCTGGGGGTCTAGTCTGTTTGGTGTTCTATAGGCTTCCTGTATCTTCATAGGCATTTCCTTCTTTAAGTTGGGAAAGTTTTCTTCTATGATCTTGTTGAATATATTTTCTGTGCCCTTGAGTTGGTATTCTTCTCCTTCTTCTACCCCTATTATTCGTAGGTTTGGTCTTTTCATGGTGTCCCAAATTTCTTGGACATTTTGGTTCATGACTTTGTTGACTTTAGTGTTTTCTTTGACTGATGAATCTATTTCTTCTATTGTATCTTCAACGCTAGAGATCCTCTCTTCCATCTCTTGCATTCTGTTGATTATACTTGCATCTGAAGTTCCCAATCGTTTTCTCAGATTTTCTATTTCCAGCATTCCCTCTGTTTGTGTCTTCTTCATTTTTTCTATTTCCTTTTTCAGGTCTTGGACTGTTTCCTTCATTTGTTTCATTGATTTTTCTTGATTTTCTTTCAGTATTTTATTGTTCTCTTCCAGGACTTTATTGATTTCTTCTAATTTGTTTGCCCTTTCCTCTAGTTGTTTACAGCGTTCTTCACATTTTTTGTCTTTTCCTCTACACGAGCCTCTAGCTTCTTCATGATGACATTCATAAGGCTATTTTCTTCTGCTTCTTCCAATTTCTGATGTTCAGGTCTAGGTGTTGGAGGAGGGCTAGGGCCTGGTGATGGTGTATTACTATTCATTTTGTTGTATGTGTTTCTGCCTTGACGTCTGCCCATCTCCTTGTGGTTCGTTCCTGGCCTTATCCGCACACTTGGTTCAGAGCTGACAGATTCAGGAAGTCTCTCTCTCTTGTCCAGATGGGAGCTCTCTTGTCCAAATTGGAAGTCCGGGGCAGGATGGAAGCTCTTGTTCAGAAGGGAAGTCCGGGGGAGGATGGGTGCTCTCCTCTCTCTCTCTCTCTCTCTCTCTCTCTCTCTCTCTCTCTCTCTCCTCCAGATGGGAAATCCACGGCAAGATGGGAGCTGGGGGCCAGCCTCTAAGTCTCAAGAAGAGGCTTGGGGCTCAGGCGGATGGGCGTGGGGGCAGGGCGTGGAGACTGCAGGGTCTGCCAGGGGTCTTGGAGAAGGAGATCCTTCCCGGTGGGGCTAGAAGGGCACCTGCCCGGGGAGCAGAACCTGGGGCCAAGTTGGGCAGGTCTTCCCCGGAGTGGCTGGTGCCCAGGGATGGGGTAGGGGGCAAGCTAGGGCACTCACCTGTGCTTCAGAAGGGAAGTCCTGGGCAAGATGGGAGCTGGGGGGCCTGGCCTCTAAGTCTCAGGCAGAGGCTTGGGGCTCAGGCGGATGGGCGTGGGGGCAGGGCGTGGAGACTGCAGGGTCTGCCAGGGGTCTTGGAGAGGGGGATCCTTCCCAGTGGGGCTAGAAGGGCACCTGCCCGGGGAGCAGAACCTGGGCCCAATTTGGGCAGGTCTTCCCCGGAGTGGCTGGTGCCCAGGGATGGGGTCGGGGGCAAGCTAGGGCACTCACCTGTGCTTCAGAAGGGAAGTCCGGGGGAAGATGGGAGCTGGGGGCTGGCCTCTAAGTCTCAGGAAGAGGCTTGGGGCTCAGGCAGATGGGCGTGGGGGCAGGGCGTGGAGACTGCAGGGTCTGCCAGGGGTCTTGGAGAAGGGGATCCTTCACGGTTGGGGTAGAAGGGCACCTGCCCGGGGTCCAGAACCTGGGCCCAAGTTGGGCAGGTCTTCCCCGGAGTAGCTGGTGCCCAGGGATGGGGTCGGGGGCAAGCTAGGGGACTCACCTGTGCTTCAGAAGGGAAGTCCTGGGCAAGATGGGAGCTGGGGGCCTGCCTCTAAGTCTCAGGAAGAGGCTTGGGGCTCAGGCAGATGGGCGTGGGGGCAGGGCGTGGAGACTGCAGGGTCTGCCAGGGGTCTTGGAGAAGGGGATCCTTCCCGGTTGGGGTAGAAGGGCACCTGCCCGGGGTCCAGAACCTGGGCCCAAGTTGGGCAGGTCTTCCCCGGAGTGGCTGGTGCCCAGGGATGGGGTCGGGGGCAAGCTAGGGCACTCACCTGTGCTTCAGAAGGGAAGTCCGGGGGAAGATGGGAGCTGGGGGCCGGCCTCTAAGTCTCAGGAAGAGGCTTGGGGCTCAGGCAGATGGGCGTGGGGGCAGGGCGTGGAGACTGCAGGGTCTGCCAAGGGTCTTGGAGAAGGGGATCCTTCCCGGTTGGGGTAGAAGGGCACCTGCCCGGGGTCCAGAACCTGGGCCCAAGTTGGGCAGGTCTTCCCCGGAGTGGCTGGTGCCCAGGGATGGGGTCGGGGGCAAGCTAGGGCACTCACCTGTGCTTCAGAAGGGAAGTCCTGGGCAAGATGGGAGCTGGGGGCCGGCCTCTAAGTCTCAGGAAGAGGCTTGGGGCTCAGGCAGATGGGCGTGGGGGCAGGGCGTGGAGACTGCAGGGTCTGCCAGGGGTCTTGGAGAAGGGGATCCTTCCCGGTTGGGGTAGAAGGGCACCTGCCCGGGGTCCAGAACCTGGGCCCAAGTTGGGCAGGTCTTCCCCGGAGTGGCTGGTGCCCAGGGATGGGGTCGGGGGCAAGCTAGGGCACTCACCTGTGCTTCAGAAGGGAAGTCCGGGGGAAGATGGGAGCTGGGGGCTGGCCTCTAAGTCTCAGGAAGAGGCTTGGGGCTCAGGCAGATGGGCGTGGGGGCAGGGCGTGGAGACTGCAGGGTCTGCCAGGGGTCTTGGAGAAGGGGATCCTTCCCGGTTGGGGTAGAAGGGCACCTGCCCGGGGTCCAGAACCTGGGCCCAAGTTGGGCAGGTCTTCCCCGGAGTGGCTGGTGCCCAGGGATGGGGTCGGGGGCAAGCTAGGGCACTCACCTGTGCTTCAGAAGGGAAGTCCTGGGCAAGATGGGAGCTGGGGGCCGGCCTCTCCAGAAAACAACTCTTGCTCGTAGTACCAAAAACTGCATGTGATTCAACTCCATTTAGGACTGGGAAACAAACGCTAGCTCTACTTACAAGAAACACACTCTGCTTTTGAGAAAAGAGCAATCATCTACTCTACTGTGTTTCCTATAGGGCCAGAACAGTGAGTTTGCTCAGAACAAAATTACTGTGCTTCCTACAAATACGGCCATATCTAGTTCAATTCTGCTTAGGAAACTGACAAGAACAGTAGATCCTCTTCAGTCCAATACACTGTACATGCTGGGAACAGACGACAGTGCTATTTGCCCTGTGTATGACAATGGGAGCGCAACAGTGACTCTTTTTACCAGAAAACAACTCTTGCTCGTAGGACAAGAAACTGCATGTGATTCAACTCCATTTAGGACTGGGAAACAAACGCTAGCTCGCCTTACAAGAAACACACTCTGCTTTTGAGAAAAGAGCACTCTTCTACTCTACTGTGTTTCCTATGGTGTCCGAACAGTGAGCTTGCTCAGAACAAAAGAACTGTGCTTCCTAAACACATGGACCATATCTAGTTCAACTCTGCTTAGGAAACTGACAAGAACAGTAGCTCCTCTTCAGTCCAATACACTGTACTTGCTGTGAACAGACTCGAGTGCTATTTGCACTGTGTATGGCAAAGGGAGCGCAATAGTGACTTTCCTTACCAGAAAACAACTCTTGCTCGTAGCACCAAAAACTGCATGTGATTCAACTCCATTTAGGACTGGGAAACAAACGCTAGCTTGCCTTACAAGAAACACACTCTGCTTTTGAAAAAAGAGCAGTCATCTATTCTACTGTGCTTCATATGGGGTCCGAACATTGAGCTTGCTCAGAACAAAAGAACTGGGCTTCTTACACACATGGGCCATATCTAGTTCAACTCTGCTTAGGAATCTGACAAGAACAGTAGCTCCTCTTCAGTCCAATACACTGTACTTGCTGGGAACAGACGCGAGTGCTATTTGCACTGTGTATGGCAATGGGAGCGCAATAGTGACTTTGCTTACGAATAAACAACTCTTGCTCGTAGGACCAAAAACTGCATGGGATTCAACGCCATTTAGGACTGGGAAACAAATGCTAGCTTGCCTTACAAGAAACACACTCTGCTTTTGAGAAAAGAGCAGTCTTCTCTTTCACTGTGGTTCATATGGTGTCCGAACAGTGAGCTTGCTGAGAACAAAAGAACTGTGCTTCCTACACACACGGGCCATATCTAGTTCAACTCTGCTTAGGAAAGTGACAAGAACAGTAGCTCCTCTTCAGTCCAATACACTGTACTTGCTGGGAACAGACGCGAGTGCTATTTGCACTGTGTATGGCAAAGGGAGCGCAATAGTGACTTTCCTTACCAGAAAACAACTCTTGCTCGTAGGACCAAAAACTGCATGTGATTCAACTCCATTTAGGACTGGGAAACAAACGCTAGCTCGCCTTACAAGAAACACACTCTGCTTTTGAGAAAAGAGCACTCTTCTATTCTACTGTGGTTCATATGGGGTCCGAACACTGAGCTTGCTCAGAACAAAAGAACTGTGTTTCCTACACACGGGCCATATCTAGTTAAACTCTGCTTAGGAAACTGACAAGAACAGTAGCTCCTCTTCAGTCCAATACACTGAACTTGCTGGGAACAGACACGAGTGCTATTTGAACTGTGTATGGCAATGGGAGCCCAATAGTGACTTTGCTTACCAGAAAACAACTCTTGCTCATAGGACAATAAACTGCATGTGTTTCAACTCCATTTAGGACTGGGAAACAAACACTAGCTCGCCTTACAAGAAACACACTCTGGTTTTGAGAAAAGAGCACTCTTCTACTCGACTGTTTTTCCTATGGTATCCGAACAGTGAGCTTGCTCAGAACAAAAGAACTGTGCTTCCTACACACATGGGCCATATTTAGTTCAACTCTGCTTAGGAAACTGACAAGAACAGTAGCTCCTCTTCAGTCCAATACACTGTACTTGCTGTGAACAGACGCGAGTGCTATTTGCACTGTGTATGGCAAAGGGAGCGCAATAGTGATTTTCCTTACCAGAAAACAACTCTTGCTCGTGGGACCAAAAACTGCATGTGATTCAACTCCATTTAGGACTGGGAAACAAACGCTAGCTTGCCTTACAAGAAACACACTCTGCTTTTGAAAAAAGAGCAGTCATCTATTCTACTGTGCTTCATATGGGGTCCGAACATTGAGCTTGCTCAGAACAAAAGAACTGGGCTTCTTACACACATGGGCCATATCTAGTTCAACTCTGCTTAGGAATCTGACAAGAACAGTAGCTCCTCTTCAGTCCAATACACTGTACTTGCTGGGAACAGACGCGAGTGCTATTTGCACTGTGTATGGCAATGGGAGCGCAATAGTGACTTTGCTTACGAATAAACAACTCTTGCTCGTAGGACCAAAAACTGCATGGGATTCAACGCCATTTAGGACTGGGAAACAAATGCTAGCTCGCCTTACAAGAAACACACTCTGCTTTTGAGAAAAGAGCAGTCTTCTCTTTCACTGTGGTTCATATGGTGTCCGAACAGTGAGCTTGCTGAGAACAAAAGAACTGTGCTTCCTACACACACGGGCCATATCTAGTTCAACTCTGCTTAGGAAAGTGACAAGAACAGTAGCTCCTCTTCAGTCCAATACACTGTACTTGCTGGGAACAGACGCGAGTGCTATTTGCACTGTGTATGGCAAAGGGAGCGCAATAGTGACTTTCCTTACCAGAAAACAACTCTTGCTCGTAGGACCAAAAACTGCATGTGATTCAACTCCATTTAGGACTGGGAAACAAACGCTAGCTCGCCTTACAAGAAACACACTCTGCTTTTGAGAAAAGAGCACTCTTCTATTCTACTGTGGTTCATATGGGGTCCGAACACTGAGCTTGCTCAGAACAAAAGAACTGTGTTTCCTACACACGGGCCATATCTAGTTAAACTCTGCTTAGGAAACTGACAAGAACAGTAGCTCCTCTTCAGTCCAATACACTGAACTTGCTGGGAACAGACACGAGTGCTATTTGAACTGTGTATGGCAATGGGAGCCCAATAGTGACTTTGCTTACCAGAAAACAACTCTTGCTCATAGGACAATAAACTGCATGTGTTTCAACTCCATTTAGGACTGGGAAACAAACACTAGCTCGCCTTACAAGAAACACACTCTGGTTTTGAGAAAAGAGCACTCTTCTACTCGACTGTTTTTCCTATGGTATCCGAACAGTGAGCTTGCTCAGAACAAAAGAACTGTGCTTCCTACACACATGGGCCATATTTAGTTCAACTCTGCTTAGGAAACTGACAAGAACAGTAGCTCCTCTTCAGTCCAATACACTGTACTTGCTGTGAACAGACGCGAGTGCTATTTGCACTGTGTATGGCAAAGGGAGCGCAATAGTGATTTTCCTTACCAGAAAACAACTCTTGCTCGTGGGACCAAAAACTGCATGTGATTCAACTCCATTTAGGACTGGGAAACAAACGCTAGCTCGCCTTACATGAAACACACTCTGCTTTTGAGAAAAGAGCACTCCTCTACTCTACTGTGTTTCCTATAGGGCCAGAACAGTGAGTTTGCTCAGAACAAAAGAACTGTGCTTCCTACAAATACGGCCATATCTAGTTGAATTCTGCTTAGGAAACTGACAAGAACAGTACATCCTCTTCAGTCCAATACACTGTACATGCTGGGAACAGACGCCAGTGCTATTTGCCCTGTATCTGACAATGGGAGCGCAATAGTGACTTTCCTTACCAGAAAACAACTCTTGCTCGTAGGACCAAAAACTGCATGTGATTCAACTCCATTTAGGACTGGGAAACAAAAGCTAGCTCGCCTTACAAGAAACACACTCTGCTTTTGAGAAAAGAGCAGTCTTCTACTCTAGTGTGTTTCCTACAGGGCCAGAACAGTGAGCTTGCTCAGAACAAAAGAGCTGTGCTTCATACAAATATGGCCATATCTAGTTCAATTCTGCTTAGGAAACTGACAAGAATGGTAGCTCCTCTTCAGTCCAATACACTGTACTAGCTGGGAACAGACGAGAGTCCTATTTGTACTGTGTATAGAAATAGGAGCGCAATAGTGACTCTTCTTATCAGAAAAAACCTCTTCCTCGTAGGAACAAAAACTGCATGGGATTCAACTCCATTTCTGACTGGGGAACAAACACTAGCTCGCCTTACAAGAAACACACTCTGCTTTTGAGAAAAGAGCACTCTTTTACTCTTCTGTGTTTCCTATGTGGTCCGAACAGTGAGCTTGCTCAGAACAAAAGAACTGTGCTTCCTACACACAGGGGCCATATCTAGTTCAACTCTGCTTAGCAAACTGACAAGAACAGTAGGTCCGCTTCAGTCCAATACACTGTACTTGCTGCGAACAGACGCCAGTGCTATTTGCCCTGTGTATGACAATGGGATCGCAATAGTGACTCTTCTTACCAGAAAACAACTATTGCTCGTAGGACAATAATCTGCATGTGTTTCAACTCCATTTAGGACTGGGAAACAAACGCTAGCTCGCCTTACAAGAAACACACTCTGCTTTTGAGAAAAGAGCAGTCTTCTATTTCACTGTGGTTCATATGGTGTCCGAACAGTGAGCTTGCTGAGAACAAAAGAACTGTGCTTCCTACACACATGGGCCATATCTAGTTCAACTCTGCTTATGAAAGTGACAAGAACAGTAGCTCCTCTTCAGTTCAATACACTGTACTTGCTGGGAACAGACGCGAGTGCTATTTGCACTGTGTATGGCAAAGGGAGCACAATAGTGACTTTCCTTACCAGAAAACAACTCTTGCTGGTAGGACCAAAAACTGCATGTGATTCAACTCCATTTAGGACTGGGAAACAAACGCTAGCTCGCCTTACAAGAAACACACTCTGCTTTTGAGAAAAGAGCAGTCTTCTATTCTACTGTGGTTCATATGGGGTCCGAACACTGAGCTTGCTCAGAACAAAAGAAGTGTGTTTCCTACACACACGGGCCATATCTAGTTCATCTCTGCTTAGGAAACTGACAAGAACAGTAGCTCCTCTTCAGTCCAATACACTGTACTTGCTGGGAACAATCACGAGTGCTATTTGAACTGTGTATGGCAATGGGAGTGCAATAGTGACTTTCCTTACCAGAAAACAACTCTTGCTCGTAGGACCAAAAACTGTATGTGATTCAACGCCATTTAGGACTGGGAAACAAACACTAGCTCGCCTTACAAGAAACACACTCTGCTTTTGAGAAAAGAGCACTCTTCTACTCTACTGTGTTTCCTATAGGGCCAGAACAGTGAGATTGCTCAGAACAAAAGAACTGTGCTTTCTACACACACGGGCCATATCTAGTTGAATTCTGCTTAGGAAACTGACAAGAACAGTAGATCCTCTTCAGTCCAATACACTGTACATGCTGGGAACAGACGCCAGTGCTATTTGCCCTTTGTATGACAATGGGAGCGCAATAGTGACTTTCCATACCAGAAAAAAACTCTTGATCGTAGGAACAAAAACAGGATGTGATTCAACTCCATTTAGTACTGGGAAACAAACGCTAGCTTGCCTTACAAGAAACATACTCTGCTTTTGAAAAAAGAGCACTCTTCTGCTCTACTGTGTTTCCTATGGGGTCCGAACAGTGAGCTTGCTCAGAACAAAAGAACTGTGCTTCCTACACACACAGTCCATATCTAGTTCAACTCTGCTTAGGAAACTGACAAGAACGGTAGCTCCTCTTCAGTCCAATACACTGTACTAGCTGGGAACAGACGAGAGTCCTATTTGTACTGTGTATAGAAATAGGAGCACAATAGTGACTCTTCTTATCAGAAAACACCTCTTCCTTGTAGGAACAAAAACTGCATGGGATTCAACTCCATTTAGGACTGGGAAACAAACGCTAGCTCGCCTTACAAGAAACACACTCTGCTTTTGAGAAAAGAGCACTCTTCTACTCTTCTCTGTTTCCTATGTGGTCCGAACAGTGAGCTTGCTCAGAACAAAAGAACTGTGCTTCCTACACACAGGGGCCATATCTAGTTCAACTCTGCTTAGCAAACTGACAAGAACAGTAGCTCCGCTTCAGTCCAATACACTGTACTTCCTGGGAACAGATGCGAGTGCTATTTTTACTGTGTGTGGAAATGGGAGCCCAATAGTGACTTTCCTTACCAGAAAACAACTCTTGCTCGTAGTACCAAAAACTGCATGTGATTCAACTCCATTTAGGACTGGGAAACAAACGCTAGCTCTCCTTACAAGAAACACACTCTGCTTTTGAGAAAAGAGCACTCTTCTACTCTACTGTGTTTCCTATAGGGCCAGAACAGTGAGTTTGCTCAGAACAAAATTACTGTGCTTCCTACAAATACGGCCATATCTAGTTCAATTCTGCTTAGGAAACTGACAAGAACAGTAGCTCCTCTTCAGTCCAATACACTGTACTTGCTGTGAACAGACGCGAGTGCTATTTGCACTGTGTATGGCAAAGGGAGCGCAATAGTGACTTTCCTTACCAGAAAACAACTCTTGATCGTAGCACCAAAAACTGCATGTGATTCAACTCCATTTAGGACTGGGAAACAAATGCTAGCTCGCCTTACAAGAAACACACTCTGCTTTTGAGAAAAGAGCAGTCTTCTATTTCACTGAGGTTCATATGGTGTCCGAACAGTGAGCTTGCTGAGAACAAAAGAACTGTGCTTCCTACACACACGGGCCATATCTAGTTCAACTCTGCTTAGGAAAGTGACAAGAACAGTAGCTCCTCTTCAGTCCAATACACTGTACTTGCTGGGAACAGACGCGAGTGCTATTTGCACTGTGTATGGCAAAGGGAGCGCAATAGTGACTTTCCTTACCAGAAAACAACTCTTGCTCGTAGGACCAAAAACTGCATGTGATTCAACTCCATTTAGGACTGGGAAACAAACGCTAGCTCGCCTTACAAGAAACACACTCTGCTTTTGAGAAAAGAGCACTCCTCTACTCTACTGTGTTTCCTATAGGGCCAGAACAGTGAGTTTGCTCAGAACAAAAGAACTGTGCTTCCTACAAATACGGCCATATCTAGTTGAATTCTGCTTAGGAAACTGACAAGAACAGTACATCCTCTTCAGTCCAATACACTGTACATGCTGGGAACAGACGCCAGTGCTATTTGCCCTGTATCTGACAATGGGAGCGCAATAGTGACTTTCCTTACCAGAAAACAACTCTTGCTCGTAGGACCAAAAACTGCATGTGATTCAACTCCATTTAGGACTGGGAAACAAAAGCTAGCTCGCCTTACAAGAAACACACTCTGCTTTTGAGAAAAGAGCAGTCTTCTACTCTAGTGTGTTTCCTACAGGGCCAGAACAGTGAGCTTGCTCAGAACAAAAGAGCTGTGCTTCATACAAATATGGCCATATCTAGTTCAATTCTGCTTAGGAAACTGACAAGAATGGTAGCTCCTTTTCAGTCCAATACACTGTACTAGCTGGGAACAGACGAGAGTCCTATTTGTGCTGTGTATAGAAATAGGAGCGCAATAGTGACTCTTCTTATCAGAAAAAACCTCTTCCTCGTAGGAACAAAAACTGCATGGGATTCAACTCCATTTCTGACTGGGGAACAAACACTAGCTCGCCTTACAAGAAACACACTCTGCTTTTGAGAAAAGAGCACTCTTTTACTCTTCTGTGTTTCCTATGTGGTCCGAACAGTGAGCTTGCTCAGAACAAAAGAACTGTGCTTCCTACACACAGGGGCCATATCTAGTTCAACTCTGCTTAGCAAACTGACAAGAACAGTAGGTCCGCTTCAGTCCAATACACTGTACTTGCTGGGAACAGACGCCAGTGCTATTTGCCCTGTGTATGACAATGGGATCGCAATAGTGACTCTTCTTACCAGAAAACAACTCTTGCTCGTAGGACAATAATCTGCATGTGTTTCAACTCCATTTAGGACTGGAAACAAACGCTAGCTCGCCTTACAAGAAACACACTCTGCTTTTGAGAAAAGAGCAGTCTTCTATTTCACTGTGGTTCATATGGTGTCCGAACAGTGAGCTTGCTGAGAACAAAAGAACTGTGCTTCCTACACACATGGGCCATATCTAGTTCAACTCTGCTTATGAAAGTGACAAGAACAGTAGCTCCTCTTCAGTTCAATACACTGTACTTGCTGGGAACAGACGCGAGTGCTATTTGCACTGTGTATGGCAAAGGGAGCACAATAGTGACTTTCCTTACCAGAAAACAACTCTTGCTCGTAGGACCAAAAACTGCATGTGATTCAACTCCATTTAGGACTGGGAAACAAACGCTAGCTCGCCTTACAAGAAACACACTCTGCTTTTGAGAAAAGAGCAGTCTTCTATTCTACTGTGGTTCATATGGGGTCCGAACACTGAGCTTGCTCAGAACAAAAGAAGTGTGTTTCCTACACACACGGGCCATATCTAGTTCATCTCTGCTTAGGAAACTGACAAGAACAGTAGCTCCTCTTCAGTCCAATACACTGTACTTGCTGGGAACAGACACGAGTGCTATTTGAACTGTGTATGGCAATGGGAGTGCAATAGTGACTTTCCTTACCAGAAAACAACTCTTGCTCGTAGGACCAAAAACTGTATGTGATTCAACGCCATTTAGGACTGGGAAACAAACACTAGCTCGCCTTACAAGAAACACACTCTGCTTTTGAGAAAAGAGCACTCTTCTACTCTACTGTGTTTCCTATAGGGCCAGAACAGTGAGATTGCTCAGAACAAAAGAACTGTGCTTTCTACACACACGGGCCATATCTAGTTGAATTCTGCTTAGGAAACTGACAAGAACAGTAGATCCTCTTCAGTCCAATACACTGTACATGCTGGGAACAGAAGCCAGTGCTATTTGCCCTGTGTATGACAATGGGAGCGCAATAGTGACTTTCCATACCAGAAAAAAACTCTTGATCGTAGGAACAAAAACAGGATGTGATTCAACTCCATTTAGTACTGGGAAACAAACGCTAGCTTGCCTTACAAGAAACATACTCTGCTTTTGAAAAAAGAGCACTCTTCTGCTCTACTGTGTTTCCTATGGGGTCCGAACAGTGAGCTTGCTCAGAACAAAAGAACTGTGCTTCCTACACACACAGTCCATATCTAGTTCAACTCTGCTTAGGAAACTGACAAGAACGGTAGCTCCTCTTCAGTCCAATACACTGTACTAGCTGGGAACAGACGAGAGTCCTATTTGTACTGTGTATAGAAATAGGAGCACAATAGTGACTCTTCTTATCAGAAAACACCTCTTCCTTGTAGGAACAAAAACTGCATGGGATTCAACTCCATTTAGGACTGGGAAACAAACGCTAGCTCGCCTTACAAGAAACACACTCTGCTTTTGAGAAAAGAGCACTCTTCTACTCTTCTCTGTTTCCTATGTGGTCCGAACAGTGAGCTTGCTCAGAACAAAAGAACTGTGCTTCCTACACACAGGGGCCATATCTAGTTCAACTCTGCTTAGCAAACTGACAAGAACAGTAGCTCCGCTTCAGTCCAATACACTGTACTTCCTGGGAACAGATGCGAGTGCTATTTTTACTGTGTGTGGAAATGGGAGCCCAATAGTGACTTTCCTTACCAGAAAACAACTCTTGCTCGTAGTACCAAAAACTGCATGTGATTCAACTCCATTTAGGACTGGGAAACAAACGCTAGCTCTCCTTACAAGAAACACACTCTGCTTTTGAGAAAAGAGCACTCTTCTACTCTACTGTGTTTCCTATAGGGCCAGAACAGTGAGTTTGCTCAGAACAAAATTACTGTGCTTCCTACAAATACGGCCATATCTAGTTCAATTCTGCTTAGGAAACTGACAAGAACAGTAGCTCCTCTTCAGTCCAATACACTGTACTTGCTGTGAACAGACGCGCGTGCTATTTGCACTGTGTATGGCAAAGGGAGCGCAATAGTGACTTTCCTTACCAGAAAACAACTCTTGCTCGTAGCACCAAAAACTGCATGTGATTCAACTCCATTTAGGACTGGGAAACAAATGCTAGCTCGCCTTACAAGAAACACACTCTGCTTTTGAGAAAAGAGCAGTCTTCTATTTCACTGTGGTTCATATGGTGTCCGAACAGTGAGCTTGCTGAGAACAAAAGAACTGTGCTTCCTACACACACGGGCCATATCTAGTTCAACTCTGCTTAGGAAAGTGACAAGAACAGTAGCTCCTCTTCAGTCCAATACACTGTACTTGCTGGGAACAGACGCGAGTGCTATTTTCACTGTGTATGGCAAAGGGAGCGCAATAGTGACTTTCCTTACCAGAAAACAACTCTTGCTCGTAGGACCAAAAACTGCATGTGATTCAACTCCATTTAGGACTGGGAAACAAACGCTAGCTCGCCTTACAAGAAACACACTCTGCTTTTGAGAAAAGAGCACTCTTCTATTCTACTGTGGTTCATATGGGGTCCGAACACTGAGCTTGCTCAGAACAAAAGAACTGTGTTTCCTGCACACGGGCCATATCTAGTTAAACTCTGCTTAGGAAACTGACAAGAACAGTAGCTCCTCTTCAGTCCAATACACTGAACTTGCTGGGAACAGACACGAGTGCTATTTGAACTGTGTATGGCAATGGGAGCCCAATAGTGACTTTGCTTACCAGAAAACAACTCTTGCTCATAGGACAATAAACTGCATGTGTTTCAACTCCATTTAGGACTGGGAAACAAACACTAGCTCGCCTTACAAGAAACACACTCTGGTTTTGAGAAAAGAGCACTCTTCTACTCGACTGTTTTTCCTATGGTATCCGAACAGTGAGCTTGCTCAGAACAAAAGAACTGTGCTTCCTACACACAGGGGCCATATTTAGTTCAACTCTGCTTAGGAAACTGACAAGAACAGTAGCTCCTCTTCAGTCCAATACACTGTACTTGCTGTGAACAGACGCGAGTGCAATTTGCACTGTGTATGGCAAAGGGAGCGCAATAGTGACTTTCCTTACCAAAAAACAACTCTTGCTCGTGGGACCAAAAACTGCATGTGATTCAACTCCATTTAGGACTGGGAAACAAACGCTAGCTCGCCTTACAAGAAACACACTCTGCTTTTGAGAAAAGAGCACTCCTCTACTCTACTGTGTTTCCTATAGGGCCAGAACAGTGAGTTTGCTCAGAACAAAAGAACTGTGCTTCCTACAAATACGGCCATATCTAGTTGAATTCTGCTTAGGAAACTGACAAGAACAGTACATCCTCTTCAGTCCAATACACTGTACATGCTGGGAACAGATGCCAGTGCTATTTGCCCTGTATCTGACAATGGGAGCGCAATAGTGACTTTCCTTACCAGAAAACAACTCTTGCTCGTAGGACCAAAAACTGCATGTGATTCAACTCCATTTAGGACTGGGAAACAAAAGCTAGCTCGCCTTACAAGAAACACACTCTGCTTTTGAGAAAAGAGCAGTCTTCTACTCTAGTGTGTTTCCTACAGGGCCAGAACAGTGAGCTTGCTCAGAACAAAAGAGCTGTGCTTCATACAAATATGGCCATATCTAGTTCAATTCTGCTTAGGAAACTGACAGGAATGGTAGCTCCTCTTCAGTCCAATACACTGTACTAGCTGGGAACAGACGAGAGTCCTATTTGTACTGTGTATAGAAATAGGAGCGCAATAGTGACTCTTCTTATCAGAAAAAACCTCTTCCTCGTAGGAACAAAAACTGCATGGGATTCAACTCCATTTCTGACTGGGGAACAAACACTAGCTCGCCTTACAAGAAACACACTCTGCTTTTGAGAAAAGAGCACTCTTTTACTCTTCTGTGTTTCCTATGTGGTCCGAACAGTGAGCTTGCTCAGAACAAAAGAACTGTGCTTCCTACACACAGGGGCCATATCTAGTTCAACTCTGCTTAGCAAACTGACAAGAACAGTAGGTCCGCTTCAGTCCAATACACTGTACTTGCTGGGAACAGACGCCAGTGCTATTTGCCCTGTGTATGACAATGGGATCGCAATAGTGACTCTTCTTACCAGAAAACAACTCTTGCTCGTAGGACAATAATCTGCATGTGTTTCAACTCCATTTAGGACTGGGAAACAAACACTAGCTCGCCTTACAAGAAACACACTCTGCTTTTGAGAAAAGAGCACTCTTCTACTCGACTATTTTTCCTATGGTGTCCGAACAGTGAGCTTGCTCAGAAAAAAAGAACTGTGCTTTCTACACACAAGGGCCATATCTAGTTCAACTCTGCTTAGGAAACTGACAAGAACAGTAGCTCCGCTTCAGTCCAATACACTGTACTTGCTGGGAACAGATGCGAGTGCTATTTGCACTGTTTATGGAAATGGGAGAACAATAGTGACTTTCCTTACCAGAAAACAACTCTTGCTGGTAGGACCAGAAACTGCATGGGATTCAACTCCATTTAGGACTGGGAAACAAACACTAGCTCGCCTTACAAGAAACACACTCTGCTTTTGAGAAAAGAGCACTCTTCTACTCTACTGTGTTTCCTAAGGGATCCAAACAGTCAGCTTGCTCAGAACAATAGAACTGTGCTTCCTACACACACGGGCCATATCTAGTTCAATTCTGCTTAGGAAACTGACAAGAACAGTAGATCCTCTTCAGTCCAATACACTGTACATGCTGGGAACAGACGCCAGTGCTATTTGCCCTGTGTCTGACAATGGGAGCGCAGTAGTGACTTTCCTTACCAGAAAACATCTCTTGCTCGTAGGACCAAAAACAGGATGTGATTCAACTCCATTTAGTACTGGGAAACAAACGCTAGCTTGCCTTACAAGAAACATAATCTGCTTTTGAAAAAAGAGCACTCTTCTGCTCTACTGTGTTTCCTATGGGATCCGAACAGTGAGCTTGCTCAGAACAAAAGAACTGTGCTTCCTACACACAGGCCATATCTAGTTCAACTCTGCTTAGGAAACTGACAAGAACGGTAGCTCCTCTTCAGTCCAATACACTGTACTAGCTGGGAACAGACGAGAGTCCTATTTGTACTGTGTATAGAAATAGGAGCGCAATAGTGACTCTTCTTATCATAAAACACCTCTTCCTTGTAGGAACAAAAACTGCATGGGATTCAACTCCATTTCTGACTGGGGAACAAACACTAGCTCACCTTACAAGAAACACACTCTGCTTTTGAGAAAAGAGCACTCTTCTACTCTTCTCTGTTTCCTATGTGGTCCGAACAGTGAGCTTGCTCAGAACAAAAGAACTGTGCTTCCTACACACAGGGGCCATATCTAGTTCAACTCTGCTTAGCAAACTGACAAGAACAGTAGCTCCGCTTCAGTCCAATACACTGTACTTCCTGGGAACAGATGCGAGTGCTATTTTTACTGTGTGTGGAAATGGGAGCCCAATAGTGACTTTCCTTACCAGAAAACAACTCTTGCTCGTAGTACCAAAAACTGCATGTGATTCAACTCCATTTAGGACTGGGAAACAAACGCTAGCTCTCCTTACAAGAAACACACTCTGCTTTTGAGAAAAGAGCACTCTTCTACTCTACTGTGTTTCCTATAGGGCCAGAACAGTGAGTTTGCTCAGAACAAAATTACTGTGCTTCCTACAAATACGGCCATATCTAGTTCAATTCTGCTTAGGAAACTGACAAGACCAGTAGTTCCTCTTCAGTCCAATACACTGTACTTGCTGTGAACAGACGCGAGTGCTATTTGCACTGTGTATGGCAAAGGGAGCGCAATAGTGACTTTCCTTACCAGAAAACAACTCTTGCTCGTAGCACCAAAAACTGCATGTGATTCAACTCCATTTAGGACTG
Source organism: Peromyscus eremicus (assembly GCF_949786415.1). Classification (NCBI taxonomy): domain Eukaryota; kingdom Metazoa; phylum Chordata; class Mammalia; order Rodentia; family Cricetidae; genus Peromyscus; species Peromyscus eremicus. The sequence continues at coordinate 98,671 of NW_026735445.1, forward strand.
GGAAACAAACGCTAGCTCGCCTTACAAGAAACACACTCTGCTTTTGAAAAAAGTGCAGTCTTCTATTCTACTGTGCTTCATATGGGGTCCGAACATTGAGCTTGCTCAGAACAAAAGAACTGGGCTTCTTACACACATGGGCCATATCTAGTTCAACTCTGCTTAGGAATCTGACAAGAACAGTAGCTCCTCTTCAGTCCAATACACTGTACTTGCTGGGAACAGATGCGAGTGCTATTTGCACTGTGTATGGCAATGGGAGCGCAATAGTGACTTTGATTACGAGAAAACAACTCTTGCTCGTAGGACCAAAAACTGCATGTGATTCAACTCCATTTAGGACCGGGAAACAAACGCTAGCTCGCCTTACAAGAAACACACTCTGCTTTTGAGAAAAGAGCAGTCTTCTGTTCTACTGTGGTTCATATGGGGTCCGAACATTGAGATTACTCAGAACAAAAGAACTGTGCTTCCCTACACACACGGGACATATCTAGTTCAACTCTGCTTAGGAGACTGACAAGAACAGTAGCTCCTCTTCAGTCCAATACACTGTACTTGCTGTGAACAGACGCGAGTGCTATTTGCACTGTGTATGGCAATGGGAGCGCAATAGTGACTTTGCTTACGAATAAACAACTCTTGCTCGTAGGACCAAAAACTGCATGGGACTCAACTCCATTTAGGACTGGGAAACAAATGCTAGCTCGCCTTACAAGAAACACACTCTGCTTTTGAGAAAAGAGCAGTCTTCTATTTCACTGTGGTTCATATGGTGTCCGAACAGTGAGCTTGCTGAGAACAAAAGAACTGTGCTTCCTACACACACGGGCCATATCTAGTTCAACTCTGCTTAGGAAAGTGACAAGAACAGTAGCTCCTCTTCAGTCCAATACACTGTACTTGCTGGGAACAGACGCGAGTGCTATTTGCACTGTGTATGGCAAAGGGAGCACAATAGTGACTTTCCTTACCAGAAAACAACTCTTGCTCGTAGGACCAAAAACTGCATGTGATTCAACTCCATTTAGGACTGGGAAACAAACGCTAGCTCGCCTTACAAGAAACACACTCTGCTTTTGAGAAAAGAGCACTCTTCTATTCTACTGTGGTTCATAGGGGTCCGAACACTGAGCTTGCTCAGAACAAAAGAACTGTGTTTCCTACACACGGGCCATATCTAGTTAAACTCTGCTTAGGAAACTGACAAGAACAGTAGCTCCTCTTCAGTCCAATACACTGAACTTGCTGGGAACAGACACGAGTGCTATTTGAACTGTGTATGGCAATGGGAGCCCAATAGTGACTTTCCTTACCAGAAAACAACTCTTGCTCATAGGACAATAAACTGCATGTGTTTCAACTCCATTTAGGACTGGGAAACAAACACTAGCTCGCCTTACAAGAAACACACTCTGGTTTTGATAAAAGAGCACTCTTCTACTCGACTGTTTTTCCTATGGTATCCGAACAGTGAGCTTGCTCAGAACAAAAGAACTGTGCTTCCTACACACATGGGCCATATTTAGTTAAACTCTGCTTAGGAAACTGACAAGAACAGTAGCTCCTCTTCAGTCCAATACACTGTACTTGCTGTGAACAGACGCGAGTGCTATTTGCACTGTGTATGGCAAAGGGAGCGCAATAGTGACTTTCCTTACCAGAAAACAACTCTTGCTCGTGGGACCAAAAACTGCATGTGATTCAACTCCATTTAGGACTGGGAAACAAACGCTAGCTCGCCTTACAAGAAACACACTCTGCTTTTGAGAAAAGAGCACTCCTCTACTCTACTGTGTTTCCTATAGGGCCAGAACAGTGAGTTTGCTCAGAACAAAAGAACTGTGCTTCCTACAAATACGGCCATATCTAGTTGAATTCTGCTTAGGAAACTGACAAGAACAGTAGATCCTCTTCAGTCCAATACACTGTACATGCTGGGAACAGACGCCAGTGCTATTTGCCCTGTATCTGACAATGGGAGCGCAATAGTGACTTTCCTTACCAGAAAACAACTCTTGCTCGTAGGACCAAAAACTGCATGTGATTCAACTCCATTTAGGACTGGGAAAGAAAAGGTAGCTCGCCTTACAAGAAACACACTCTGCTTTTGAGAAAAGAGCAGTCTTCTACTCTAGTGTGTTTCCTACAGGGCCAGAACAGTGAGTTTGCTCAGAACAAAAGAGCTGTGCTTCATACAAATATGGCCATATCTAGTTCAATTCTGCTTAGGAAACTGACAAGAAAGGTAGCTCCTCTTCAGTCAAATACACTGTACTAGCTGGGAACAGACGAGAGTCCTATTTGTACTGTGTATAGAAATAGGAGCGCAATAGTGACTCTTCTTATCAGAAAAAACCTCTTCCTCGTAGGAACAAAAACTGCATGGGATTCAACTCCATTTCTGACTGGGGAACAAACACTAGCTCGCCTTACAAGAAACACACTCTGCTTTTGAGAAAAGAGCACTCTTTTACTCTTCTGTGTTTCCTATGTGGTCCGAACAGTGAGCTTGCTCAGAACAAAAGAACTGTGCTTTCTACACACAGGCGCCATATCTAGTTCAACTCTTCTTAAGAAACTGACAAGAACAGCAGATCCTCTTCAGTCCAATACACTGTACTTCCTGGGAACAGATGCGAGTGCTATTTGCACTGTGTATGGAAATGGGAGCGCAATAGTGACTTTCCTTACCAGAAAACAACTCTTGCTCGTAGTACCAAAAACTGCATGTGATTCAACTCCATTTAGGACTGGGAAACAAACGCTAGCTCTCCTTACAAGAAACACACTCTGCTTTTGAGAAAAGAGCACTCTTCTACTCTACTGTGTTTCCTATAGGGCCAGAACAGTGAGTTTGCTCAGAACAAAATTACTGTGCTTCCTACAAATACAGCCATATCTAGTTCAATTGTGCTTAGGAAGCTGACAAGAACAGTAGATCCTCTTCAGTCCAATACACTGTAATTGCTGGGAACAGACGCCAGTGCTATTTGCCCTGTGTATGACAATGGGAGCGCAACAGTGACTCTTTTTACCAGAAAACAACTCTTGCTCGTAGGACAAGAAACTGCATGTGATTCAACTCCATTTAGGACTGGGAAACAAACGCTAGCTCGCCTTACAAGAAACACACTCTGCTTTGAGAAAAGAGCACTCTTCTACTCTACTGTGTTTCCTATGGTGTCCGAACAGTGAGCTTGCTCAGAACAAAAGAACTGTGCTTCCTACACACATGGGCCATATCTAGTTCAACTCTGCTTAGGAAACTGACAAGAACAGTAGCTCCTCTTCAGTCCAATACACTGTACTTGCTGTGAACATACGCGAGTGCTATTTGCACTGTGTATTGCAAAGGGAGCGCAATAGTGACTTTCCTTACCAGAAAACAACTCTTGCTCGTAGGACCAAAAACTGCATGTGATTCAACTCCATTTAGGACTGGGAAACAAATGCTAGCTCGCCTTACAAGAAACACACTCTGCTTTTGAGAAAAGAGCAGTCTTCTGTTCTACTGTGGTTCATAAGGGGTCTGAACATTGAGCTTACTCAGAACAAAAGAACTGTGCTTCCTACACACACGGGACATATCTAGTTTAACTCTGCTTAGGAAACTGACAAGAACAGTAGCTCCTCTTCAGTCCAATACACTGTACTTGCTGGGAACAGACGCGAGTGCTATTTGCACTGTGTATGGCAATGGGAGCGCAATAGTGACTTTGCTTACGAGTAAACAACTCTTGCTCGTAGGACCAAAAACTGCATGAGATTCAACTCCATATAGGACTGGGAAACAAACGCTAGCTCGCCTTACAAGAAACACACTCTGCTTTTGAGAAAAGAGCAGTCTTCTATTTCACTGTGGTTCATATGGTGTCCGAACAGTGAGCTTGCTGAGAACAAAAGAACTGTGCTTCCTACACATATGGGCCATATCTAGTTCAACTCTGCTTAGGAAAGTGACAAGAACAGTAGCTCCTCTTCAGTTCAATACACTGTACTTGCTGGGAACAGACGCGAGTGCTATTTGCACTGTGTATGGCAAAGGGAGCGCAATAGTGACTTTCCTTACCAGAAAACAACTCTTGCTCGTAGGACCAAAAACTGCATGTGATTCAACTCCATTTAGGACTGGGAAACAAACGCTAGCTCACCTTACAAGAAACACACTCTGCTTTTGAGAAAAGAGCACTCTTCTATTCTACTGTGGTTCATGTGGGGTCCGAACACTGAGCTTGCTCAGAACAAAAGAACTGTGTTTCCTACACACAGGGGCCATATCTAGTTCAACTCTGCTTAGCAAACTGACAAGAACAGTAGCTCCTCTTCAGTCCAATACACTGTTCTTGCTGGGAACAGACACGAGTGCTATTTGAACTGTGTATGGCAATGGGAGTGCAATATTGACTTTCCTTACCAGAAAACAACTCTTGCTCGTAAGACCAAAAATTGTATGTAATTCAACTCCATTTAGGACTGGGAAACAAACACTAGCTCGCCTTACAAGAAACACACTCTGCTTTTGAGAAAAGAGCACTCTTCTATTCTACTGTGTTTCCTATAGGGCCAGAACAGTGAGTTTGCTCAGAACAAAAGAACTGTGCTTCCTACAAATACAGCCCTATCTAGTTCAATTCTGCTTAGGAAACTGACAAGAACAGTAGATCCTCTTCAGTCCAATACACTGTACATGCTGGGAACAGACGCCAGTACTATTTACCCTGTGTATGACAATGGGAGCGCAATAGTGACTCTTCTTACCAGAAAACAACTCTTGCTCATAGGACAAGAAACTGCATGTGATTCAACTCCATTTAGGACTGGGAAACAAACGCTAGCTTGCCTTACAAGAAACACACTCTGCTTTTGAGAAAAGAGCACTCTTCTACTCTACTGTGTTTCCTATGTGGTCCGAACAATGAGCTTGCTCAGAACAAAAGAACTGTGCTTCCTACACACAGGGGCCATATCTAGTTCAACTCTGCTTAGGAAACTCACAAGAACAGTAGCACCTCTTCAGTCCAATACACTGTACTTGCTGGAACAGACGACAGTGTTATTTGCACTCTGTATGGCAATGGGAGCACAATAGTGTCTTTGCTTACGAGAAAACAACTCTTGCTCGTAGGACCAAACACTGCAAGAGATTCAACTCCATTTAGGACTGGGAAACAAACTCTAGCTCGCCTTACAAGAAACACACTCTGCTTTTGAGAAAAGAGCAGTCTTCTATTCTACTGTGGTTCATATGGGGTCCGAACACTGAGCTTGCTCAGAACAAAAGAACTGTGCTTCCTACACACACGGGCCATATCTAGTTCAACTCTGCTTAGGAAACTGAGAAGAACAGTAGCTCCTCTTCAGTGCAATACACTGTACATGCTAGGAACAGACGCGAGTGCTGTTTGCACTGTGTATGGCAAAGGGAGCGCAATAGTGACTTTCCTTACCAGAAAACAACTCTGGCTCGTAGGACCAAAAACTGCATGTGATTCAACTCCATTTAGGACTGGGAAACAAACGATAGCTCGCCTTACAAGAAACACACTCTGCTTTTGAGAAAAGAGCAGTCTTCTATTCTACTGTGGTTCATATGGGGTCCGAACATTGAGCTTGCTCAGAACAAAAGAACTGTGCTTCCTACACACATGGGCCATATCTAGTTGAACTCTGCTTAGGAAACTGACAAGAACAGTAGCTCCTCTTCAGTCCAATACTCTGTAATTGCTGGGAACAGAGTGAGTGCTATTTACACTGTATATGGCAATGGGAGCACAATAGTGACTTTGCTTACGAGAAAACAACTCTTGCTCTTAGGACCAAACTGCATGTCATTCAACTTCTTTTAGGACTGGGAAACAAACTCTAGCTCGCCTTACAAGAAACACACTCTGCTTTTGAGAAAAGAGCCGTCTTCTATTCTACTGTGGTTCATATGGGGTCCGAACACTGAGCTTGCTCAGAACAAAAGAACTGTGCTTCCTACACACACGGGCCATATCTAGTTCAACTCTGCTTAGGAAAGTGACAAGAACAGTAGCTCCGCTTCAGTCCAATACACTGTACTTGCTGGGAACAGACGCGAGCACTATTTACACTGTATATGGCAATGGGAGCGCAATAGTGACTTTTTTTAACCAGAAAACACCTCTTGCTCGTAGGACCAGAAACTGCATGGGATTCAACTCCATTTAGGATTGGGAAACAAACACTAGCTCGCCTTACAAGAAACACACTCTGCTTTTGAGAAAAGAGCACTCTTCTACTCTTCTGTGTTTCCTATGTGGTCCGAACAGTGAGCTTGCTCAGAACAAAAGAACTGTGCTTCCTACACACAGGGGCCATATCTAGTTCAACTCTGCTTAGGAAACTGACAAGAACAGTAGCTCCGCTTCAGTCCAATACACTGTACTTGCTGGGAACAGATGCGAGTGCTATTTGCACTGTGTATGGAAATGGGAGCGCAATAGTGACTTTCCTTACCAGAAAACAACTCTTGCACATAGGACCAAAAACTGCATTTTATTCAACTCCATTTAGGACTGGGAAACAAAAGCTATCTCGCCTTACAAGAAACACACTCTGCTTTTAAGAAAAGAGCACTCTTCTACTCTACTGTGTCTCCTATAGTGCCAGAACAGTGAGTTTGCTCAGAACAAAAGAACTGTGCTTCCTACAAATACGGCCATATCTAGTTCAATTCTCCTTAGGAAACTGACAAGAACAGTAGATCCTCTTCAGTCCAATACACTGTACATGCTGGGAACAGACGCCAGTGCTATTTCCCCTGTGTATGACAATGGGAGCGCAATAGTGACTCTTCTTACCAGAAAACAACTCTTCCTCGTAGGACAAGAAACTGCATTTGATTCTACTCCATTTAGGACTGGGAAACAAACGCTAGATCGCCTTACAAGAAACACACTCTGCTTTTGAGAAAAGAGCACTCTTCTACTCTACTGTGTTTCCTATGGGGTCCGAACAGTGAGCTTGCTCAGAACAAAAGAACTGTGCTTCCTACACACAGGGGCCATATCTAGTTCAACTCTGCTTAGGAAACTGACAAGAACATTAGCTCCTCTTCAGTGCAATACACTGTACTTGCTAGGAACAGACGCGAGTGCTGTTTGCACTGTGTATGGCAAAGGGAGCGCAATAGTGACTTTCCTTACCAGAAAACAACTCTGGTTCGTAGGACCAAAAACTGCATGTGATTCAACTCCATTTAGGACTGGGAAACAAACGATAGCTCGCCTTACAAGAAACACACTCTGCTTTTGAGAAAAGAGCAGTCTTCTATTCTACTGTGGTTCATATAAGGTCCGAACATTGAGCTTGCTCAGAACAAAAGAACTGTGCTTCCTACACACACGGACCATATCTAGTTGAACTCTGCTTAGGAAACTGACAAGAACAGTAGCTCCTCTTCAGTCCAATACACTGTACTTGCTGGGAACAGAGTGAGTGCTATTTACACTGTATATGGCAATGGGAGCACAATAGTGACTTTGCTTACGAGAAAACAACTCTTGCTCGTAGGACCAAACTGCATGTGATTCAACTCCATTTAGGACTGGGAAACAAACACTAGCTTGCCTCACAAGAAACACACTCTGCTTTTGAGAAAAGAGCCGTCTTCTATTCTACTGTGGTTCATATGGGTTCCGAACACTGAGCTTGCTCAGAACAAAAGAACTGTGCTTCCTACACACACGGGCCATATCTAGTTCAACTCTGCTTAGGAAACTGACAAGAACAGTAGCTCCTCTTCAGTCCAATACACTGTACTTGCTGGGAACAGACGCGAGTGCTATTTGCACTGTGTATGGAAATGGGAACGCAATAGTGACTTTCCTTACCAGAAACAACTCTTGCTCGTAGGACTATAAACTGCATGTGATTCAACTCCATTTAGGACTGGGAAACAAACACTAGCTCGCCATACAAGAAACACACTCTGCTTTTGAGAAAAGAGCACTCTTCTACTCTACTGTGTTTCCTATAGGACCAGAACAGTGAGCTTGCTCAGAACAAAAGAACTGTGCTTCATACAAATACTGCCATATCTAGTTCAATTCTGCTAAGGAAACTGAAAAGAACAGTAGATCCTCTTCAGTCCAATACACTGTACATGCTGGGAACAGACGCCAGTGCTATTTGCCCTGTGTATGACAATGGGAGCGCAATAGTGACTCTTCTTACCAGAAAACAACTCCTGCTCATAGTACAATAAACTAAATGTGTTTCAACTCCATTTAAGACTGGGAAACAAATGCTAGCTCGCCTTACAAGAAACACACTCTGCTTTTGAGAAAAGAGCACTCTTCTACTCTACTGTGTTTCCTAGGGGGTCCGAACAGTGAGCTTGCTCAGAAAAAAAGAACTGTGCTTTGTAAACACAGGGGCCATATCTAGTTCAACTCTGCTTAGGAAACTGACAAGAACAGTAGCTCCGCTTCAGTCCAATACACTGTACTTGCTGGGAACAGACGCGAGTGCTATTTGCACTGTGTATGCCAAAGGGATCGCAAGAGTGACTTTCCTTACCAGAAAACATCTCTTGCTCATAGGACCAAAAACTGCATGTGATTCAACTCCATTTAGGACTGGGAAACAAAAGCTAGCTCGCCTTACAAGAAACGCACTCTGCTTTTGAGAAAAGAGCACTCTTCTACTCTACTGTGTCTCCTATAGTGCCAGAACAGTGAGTTTGCTCAGAACAAAAGAACTGTGCTTCCTACAAATACGGCCATATCTAGTTCAATTATGCTTAGGAAACTGACAAGAACAGTAGATCCTCTTCAGTCCAATACACTGTACATGCTGGGAACAGACGCCAGTGCTTTTTGCCCTGTGTATGACAATGGGAGCACAATAGTGACTCTTCTTACCAGAAAACAACTCTTGCTCGTAGGACAAGAAACTGCATTGGATTCAACTCCATTTAGGACTGGGAAACAAACGCTAGATCGCCTTACAAGAAACACACTCTGCTTTTGAGAAAAGAGCACTCTTCTACTCTACTGTGTTTCCTATGGGGTCCGAACAGTGAGCTTGCTCAGAACAAAAGAACTGTGCTTCCTACACACAGGGGCCATATCTAGTTCAACTCTGCTTAGGAAACTGACAAGAACAGTAGCTCCTCTTCAGTGCAATACACTGTACTTGCTAGGAACAGACGCGAGTGCTGTTTGCACTGTGTATGGCAAAGGGAGCACAATAGTGACTTTCCTTACCAGAAAACAACTCTGTTTCGTAGGACCAAAACCTGCATGTGATTCAACTCCATTTAGGACTGGGAAACAAACGCTAGCTCGCCTTACAAGAAACACACTCTGCTTTTGAGAAAAGAGCAGTCTTCTATTCTACTGTGGTTCATATGGGGTCCGAACTTTGAGCTTGCTCAGAACAAAAGAACTGTGCTTCCTACACACACGGGCCATATCTAGTTGAACTCTGCTTAGGAAACTGACAAGAACAGTAGCTCCTCTTCAGTCCAATACACTGTACTTGCTGGGAACAGAGTGAGTGCTATTTAAACTGTATATGGCAATGGGAGCACAATAGTGACTTTGCTTACGAGAAAACAACTCTTGCTCTTAGGACCAAACTGCATGTGATTCAACTCCATTTAGGACTGGGAAACAAACTCTAGCTCGCCTTACAAGAAACACACTCTGCTTTTGAGAAAAGAGCTGTCTTCTATTCTACTGTGGTTCATATGGTGTCCGAACACTGAGCTAGCTCAGAACAAAAGAACTGTGCTTCCTTCACACACGGGCCATATCTAGTTCAACTCTGCTTAGGAAACTGACAAGAACAGTAGCTCCTCTTCAGTCCAATACACTGTACTTGCTGGGAACAGACAGGAGTGCTATTTGAACTGTGTATGGCAATGGGAGTGCAATAGTGACTTTCCTTACCAGAAAACAACTCTTGCTCGTAGGACCAAAAACTGTATGTGATTCAACTCCATTTAGGACTGGGAAACAAACACTAGCTCGCCTTACAAGAAACACACTCTGCTTTTGAGAAAAGAGCACTCTTCTACTCTAATGTGTTTTCCTAGGGGTCTGAACATTGAGCTTGCTCAGAACAAAAGAACTGTGCTTCCTACACACAGGGGCCATATCTAGTTCAGCTCTGCTTAGGAAACTGACAAGAACAGTAGCTCCGCTTCAGTCCAATACACTGTACTTGCTGGGAACAGACGCCAGTGCTATTTGCCCTGTGTATGACAATGGGAGCGTGATAGTGACTCTTCTTACCAGAAAACAACTCTTGCTCGTAGGACCAGAAACTGCATGGGATTCAACTCCATTTCTGACTAGGAAACAAACACTAGCTCGCATTACAAGAAACACACTCTCCTTTTGAGAAAAGAGCACTCTTCTACTCTAATGTGTTCCCTATGAGGTCCGAATAGTGAGCTTGCTCAGAACAAAAGAACTGTGCTTCCTACACACAGGGGCCATATCTAGTTCAACTCTGCTCGGAAACTGACAAGAACAGTAGCTCCTCTTCAGTCCAATACACTGTACTTGCTGGGAACAGACGCGAGTGCTATTTGCACTGTGTAATGAAATGGGAACGCAATAGTGACTTTCCTTACCAGAAACAACTCTTGCTCGTAGGACTATAAACTGCATGTGATTCAACTCCATTTAGGACTGGGAAACAAACACTAGCTCGCCATACAAGAAACACACTCTGCTTTTGAGAAAAGAGCACTCTTCTACTCTACTGTGTTTCCTATAGGACCAGAACAGTGAGCTTGCTCAGAACAAAAGAACTGTGCTTCATACAAATACTGACATATCTAGTTCAATTCTGCTAAGGAAACTGAAAAGAACAGTAGATCCTCTTCAGTCTAATACACTGTAAATGCTGGGAACAGACGCCAGTGCTATTTGCCCTGTGTATGACAATGGGAGCGCAATAGTGACTCTTCTTACCAGAAAACAACTCTTGCTCATAGTACAATAAACTAAATGTGTTTCAACTCCATTTAAGACTGGGAAACAAATGCTAGCTCGCCTTACAAGAAACACACTCTGCTTTTGAGAAAAGAGCACTCTTCTACTCTACTGTGTTTCCTAGGGGGTCCGAACAGTGAGCTTGCTCAGAAAAAAAGAACTGTGCTTTCTAAACACAGGGGCCATATCTAGTTCAACTCTGCTTAGGAAACTGACAAGAACAGTAGCTCCGCTTCAGTCCAATACACTGTACTTGCTGGGAACAGACGCGAGTGCTATTTGCACTGTGTATGCCAAAGGGACCGCAAGAGTGACTTTCCTTACCAGAAAACATCTCTTGCTCATAGGACCAAAAACTGCATGTGATTCAACTCCATTTAGGACTGGGAAACAAACGCTAGCTTGCCTTACAAGAAACACACTCTGCTTTTGAGAAAAGAGCACTCTTCTACTTTACTATGTTTCCTATAGGGCAAGAACAGTGAGCTTGCTCAGAACAAAAGAACTGTGCTTCATACAAATACGGCCATATCTAGTTCAATTATGCTTAGGAAACTGAAAAGAACAGTAGATCCTCTTCAGTCCAATACAGTGTACATGCTGGGAACAGACGCCAGTGTTATTTGCCCTGTGAATGACAATGGGAGCATAACAGTGACTCTTCTTACCAGAAAACAACTCTTGCTCGTAGGACAAGAAACTGCATGTGATTCAACTCCATTTAGGACTGGGAAACAAACGCTAGCTCGCTTTACAAGAAACACACTCTGCTTCTGAGAAAAGAGCACTCTTCTACTCTACTGTGTTTCCTAAGGGGTCCGAACAGTGAGCTTGCTCAGAACAAAAGAACTGTGCTTCCTACACACAGGGGCCATATCTAGTTCAACTCTGCTTAGGAAACTGACAAGAACAGTAGCTCAGCTTCAGTCCAATACACTGTACTTGCTGGGAACAAACGTGACTGGTAATTGAACTGTGTATGGCAATGGGAGCGCAATAGTGACTTTCCTTACCAGAAAACAACTCTTGCTGGTAGGACCAGAAACTGCATGTGATTCAACTCCATTTAGGACTGGGAAACAAACGCTAGCTCGCCTTACAAGAAACACACTCTGCTTTTGAGAAAAGAGCAATCATCTACTCTACTGTGTTTCCTATAGGGCCAGAACAGTGTGTTTGCTCAGAACAAAAGAACTGTGCTTCCTACAAATAAAGACATATCTAGTTCAATTCTGCTTAGGAAACTGACAAGAACAGTAGCTCGGCTTCAGTCCAATACACTGTACATGCTGGGAACAGACGGCAGTGCTATTTGCCCTGTGTCTGACAATGGGAGCGCAATAGTGACTTTCCTTACCAGAAAACAACTCTTACTCGTAGGACCAAAAACAGGATGTGATTCAACTCCATTTTGGACTGGGAAACAAACGCTAGCTTGCCTTAAATGAAACACACTCCGCTTTTGAGAAAAGAGCACTCTTCTACTCTACTGTGTAACCTATGGTGTCCCAACAGTGAGCTTGCTAAGAACAAAAGAACTGTGCTTCCTCCACACACGGGCCATATCTAGTAAAACTCTGCTTAGGAAACTGACAAGAACAGTAGCTCCTCTTCAGTCCAATACACTGTACATGCTGGGAACAGACACGAGTGCTATTTGTACTGTGTATGGCAATAGGAGCGCAATAGTGACTCTTCTTATCAGAAAACAACTCTTGCTCGTAGGACCAAAAACAGGATGTGATTCAACTCCATTTAGTACTGGGAAACAAACGCTAGCTTGCCTTACAAGAAACACACTCTGCTTTTGAGAAAAGAGCACTCTTCTACTCTACTGTGTTTCCTATGGGGTCCGAACAGTGAGCTTGCTCAGAACTAAAGAACTGTGCTTCCTACACACAGGGGCCATATCTAGTTCAACTCTACTTAGCAAACTGACAAGAACAGTAGCTCCGCTTCAGTCCAATACACTGTACTTGCTGGGAACAGACGCGAGTGCTATTTGCACTGTGTCTGACAATTGGAGCGCAATAGTGACTTTCCTTACCAGAAAACACCTCTTGCTCGTAGGACCAAAACAGGATGTGATTCAACTCCATTTAGTACTGGGAAACAAACGCTAGCTTGCCTTACGAGAAACACACTCTGCTTTTGAGAAAAGAGCACACTTCTACTCTACTAAGTTTCCTAGGGGGTCCGAAAAGTGAGCTTGCTCAGAACAAAAGAACAGTGCTTCCTACACACAGGGGCCATATCTAGTTCAACTCTGCTTAGCAAACTGACAAGAACAGTAGCTCCGCTTCAGTCCAATACACTGTACTTGCTGGGAACAGACGCGAGTGCTATTTGCACTGTGTATGGCAATGGGAGTGCAAGAGTGACTTTCTTTACCAGAAAAAACTCTTGCTCATAGGACCAAAAACTGCATGTGATTCAACTCCATTTAGGACTGGGAAACAAACGCTAGCTCGCCTTACAAGAAACACACTCTGCTTTTGAGAAAAGAGCACTCTTCTACTCTCCTGTGTTTCTTATAGGGTCAGAACAGTGAGCTTGCTCAGAACAAAAGAACTGTGCTTCATACAAATACGGCCATATCTAGTTCAATTATGCTTAGGAAACTGAAAAGAACAGTCGATCCTCTTCAGTCCAATACACTGTACATGCTGTGAACAGACGCCAGTGTTATTTGCCCTGTGAATGACAATGGGAGCACAATAGTGACTCTTCTTACCAGAAAACAACTCTTGCTCGTAGTACAAGAAACTGCATGTGATTCAACTCCATTTAGGACTGGGAAACAAATGCTAGCTCGCGTTACAAGAAACACACTCTGCTTTTGAGAAAAGAGCACTCTTCTACTCTACTGTGTTTCCTATGGGGTCCGAACAGTGACCTTGCTCAGAACATTAGAACTGTGCTTCCTACACACAGGGGCAATATCTAGTTCAACTCTGCTTAGGAAACTGACAAGAACAGTAGCTCCGCTTCAGTCCAATACACTGTACTTGCTGGGAACAGACGCCAGTGCTATTTGCACTGTGTATGTCAATGCAAGCGCAATAATGACTTTCCTTAACAGAAAACAACTCTTGCTCGTAGGACCAAAAAATGCATGTGATTCAACTCCATTTAGGACTGGGAAACAAACGCTAGCTTGCCTTACAAGAAACACACTCTGCTTTTGAGAAAAGAGCACTCTTCTACTCTACTGTTTTTCCTATAGGGCCAGAACAGTGAGTTTGCTCAGAACAAAAGAACTGTGATTCCTACAAATACGGCCATATCTAGTTCAATTCTGCTTAAGAAACTGACAAGAACAGTAGATCCTCTTCAGTCCAATACACTGTACATGCTGGGAACAGACGCCAGTGCTATTTGCCCTGTGTTTGACAATGGGAGCACAATAGTGACTCTTCTTACCAGAAAACAACTCTTGCTCGTAGGACAAGAAACTGCATGTGATTCAACTACATTTAGGACTGGGAAACAAAAGCTAGCTCACCTTACAAGAAACACACTCTGCTTTTGAGAAAAGAGCACTCTTCTACTCTACTGTGTATCCTATGGGGACCGAACAGTGAGCTTGCTCAGAACAACAGAACTGTGCTTCCTCCACACAGGGGCCATATCTAGTTCAACTCTGCTTAGGAAACTGACAAGAACAGTAGCTCCGCTTCAGTCCAATACACTGTACATGCTGGGAACAGACGCGAGTGCTATTTGCACTGTGTATTTCAATGGAAGCGCAAGAGTGACTTTCCTTACCAGAAAACAACTCTTGCTCATAGGACCAAAAACTGCATGTGATTCAACTCCATTTAGGACTGGGAAACAAACGCTAGCTCGCCTTAGAAGAAACACACTCTGCTTTTGAGAAAAGAGCACTCTTCTACTCTACTGTGTTTCCTAGGGGGTCCGAACAGTGAGCTTGCTCAGAACAAAAGAACTGTGCTTCCTACACACAGGGGCCATATCTAGTTCAACTCTGCTTAGCAAACTGACAAGAACAGTAGCTCTGCTTCAGTCCAATACACTGTACTTGCTGGGAACAGACGCGAGTGCTATTTGCACTGTGTATGGCAATGGGAGCGCAAGAGTGACTTTCCTTACCAGAAAACATCTCTTGCTCATAGGACCAAAAACTGCATGTGATTCAACTCCATTTAGGACTGGGAAACAAACGCTAGCTTGCCTTACAAGAAACTGACTCTGCTTTTGAGAAAAGAGCACTCTTCTACTCTACTGTATTTCCTATGGGGTCCGAACAGTGAGCTTGTTCAGAACAAAAGAACTGTGCTTCCTACACACACGGGCCATATCTAGTTCAACTCTGCTTAGGAAACTGACTAGAACGCTAGCTCCTCTTCAGTCCAATACATTGTAATAGCTGGGAACAGACGCCAGTGCTATTTGCACTGTGTATGGCAATAGGAGCACAATAGTGACTCTTCTTATCGGAAAACACCTCTTGCTGGTAGGACCAGAAACTGCATGGGATTCAACTCCATTTCTGACTGGGAAACAAACACTAGCTCGCCTTATATGAAACACACTCTGCTTTTGAGAAAAGAGCACTCTTCTACTCTAATGTGTTTTCTTTGGGGTCCGAAAAGTGAGCTTGCTCAGAACAAAAGAACTGTGCTTCCTACACACAGGGGCCATATCTAGTTCAATTCTGCTTAGGAAACTGACAAGAACAGTAGATCCTCTTCAGTCCAATACACTGTACTTGCTGGGAACAGACGCGAGTGCTATTTGCACTGTGTCTGACAATGGGAGCGCAATAGTGACTTTCCTTACCAGAAAACAACTCTTGCTCGTAGGACCAATAACAGGATGTGATTCAACTCCATTTAGGACTGGGAAACAAACGCTAGCTTGCCTTACAAGAAACAGACTCTGCTTTTGAGAAAAGAGCACTCTTCTACTCTACTGTATTTCCTATGGGGTCCGAACAGTGAGCTTGTTCAGAACAAAAGAACTGTGCTTCCTACACACAGGGGCCATATCTAGTTCAACTCTGCTTAGGAAACTGACTAGAACGGTAGCTCCTCTTCAGTCCAATACACTGTAATAGCTGGGAACAGACGCCAGTGCTATTTGCACTGTGTATGGCAATAGGAGCACAATAGTGACTCTTCTTATCGGAAAACACCTCTTGCTGGTAGGACCAGAAACTGCATGGGATTCAACTCCATTTCTGACTGGGAAACAAACACTAGCTCGCCTTATATGAAACACACTCTGCTTTTGAGAAAAGAGCACTCTTCTACTCTAATGTGTTTTCTTTGGGGTCCGAAAAGTGAGCTTGCTCAGAACAAAAGAACTGTGCTTCCTACACACAGGGGCCATATCTAGTTCAATTCTGCTTAGGAAACTGACAAGAACAGTAGATCCTCTTCAGTCCAATACACTGTACTTGCTGGGAACAGACGCGAGTGCTATTTGCACTGTGTCTGACAATGGGAGCGCAATAGTGACTTTCCTTACCAGAAAACAACTCTTGCTCGTAGGACCAATAACAGGATGTGATTCAACTCCATTTAGTACTGGGAAACAAACGCTAGCTTGCCTTACAAGAAACACACTCTGCTTTTGAGAAAAGAGCACTGTTCTACTCTACTGTTTTTCCTATGGGGTGCGAACAGTGAGCTGGCTCAGAACAAAAGAACTGTGCTTCTTACACACACGAGCCATATCTAGTTCAACTCTGCTTAGGAAACTGACAAGAACGGTAGCTCCTCCTCAGTCCAATACACTGTCCTAGCTGGGAACAGACGCGAGTGCTATTTGTACTGTGTATGGCAATAAGAGCGCAATAGTGACTCTTCTTATCAGAAAACAACTCTTGCTGATAGGACCAGAAACTGCATGGGATTCAACTCTATTTAGGACTGGGAAACAAACGATAGCTCGACTTACAAGAAACACACTCTGGATTGAGAAAGGAGCACTCTTCTACTCTAATGTGTTTCCTATAGGGCCAGAACAGTGAGTTTGCTCAGAACAAAAGAACTGTGCTTCCTACAAATACGGCCATATCTAGTTAAACTCTGCTTAGGAAACTGACAAGAACAGTAGCTCCACTTCAGTCCAATACACTGTACATGCTGGGAACAGATGCCAGTGTGATTTGCCCTGTGGATGACAATGGGAGCGCAATAGTGACTCTTCTTACCAGAAAACAACTCTAGCTCGTAGGACCAAAAACTGCATGTGATTCAACTCCATTTAGGATTGGGAAACAAACGCTAGCTCGCCTTACAAGTAACATACTCTGCTTTTGAGAAAAGAGCACACTTCTTCTCTACTGTGTTTCCTATGGGGTCCGAAAATTGAGCTTGCTCAGAACAAAAGAACTGTGCTTCCTACACACAGGGGCCATATCTAGTTCAACTCTGCTTAGGAAACTGACAATAACAGTAGCTCCTGTTCAGTCCAATACACTGTACTTGCTGGGAACACACGCGAGTGCTATTTGCACTGTGTATGGCATTGGGAGCACAATAGTGAACCTCCTTACCAGAAAACAACTCTTGCTCGTAGGACCAAAAACTGCATGTGATTCAACTCCATTTAGGAATGGGAAACAAAAGCTAGCTCGCAGTACAAGAAACACACTCTGCTTTTGAGAAAAGAGCACTCTTCTACTCTACTGTGTTTCCTAGGGGGTCCAAACAGTGAGCTTGCTCAGAACAAAAGAACAGTGCTTCCTACACACAGGGGCCATATCTAGTTCAACTCTGCTAAGGAAACTGACAAGAACAGTAGCTCCGCTTCAGTCCAATACACTGTACTTGCTGGGAACAGACGCGTGTGCTATTTGCACTGTGTATGGCAATGGGAGCGCAAGAGTGACTTTCCTTACCAGAAAACAACTCTTGCTCATAGGACCAAAAACTGCATGTGATTCAACTCCATTTAGGACTGGGAAACAAACACTAGCTCGCCTTACAAGAAACACACTCTGCTTTTGAGAAAAGAGCACACTTCTACTCTACTGTGTTTCCTAGGAGGTCCGAACAGTGAGCTTGCTCAGAACAAATGAACAGTGCTTCCTACACACAGGGGCCATATCTAGTTCAACTCTGCTTAGCAAACTGACAAGAACAGTAGCTCCGCTTCAGTCCAATACACTGTACTTGCTGGGAACAGACGCGAGTGCTATTTGCACTGTGTATGGCAATGGGAGCACAAGAGTGACTTTCTTTACCAGAAAACAACTCTTGATCATAGGACCAAAAACTGCATGTGATTCAACTCCATTTAGGACTGGGAAACAAACGCTAGCTCGCCTTACAAGAAACACACTCTGCTTTTGAGAAAAGAGCACGCTTCTACTCTACTGTGTTTCCTATGGGGCCAGAACAGTGAGTTTGCTCAGAACAAAAGAACTGTGCTTCCTACAAATACAGCCATATCTAGTTCAATTCTGCTTAGGAAACTGACAAGAACAGTAGATCCTCTTCAGTCCAATACACTGTACTTGCTGGGAACAGACGCGAGTGCTATTTGCACTGTGTCTGACAATGGGAGCGCAATAGTGACTTTCCTTACCAGAAAACAACTCTTGCTCGTAGGACCACAAACAGGATGTGATTCAACTCCATTTAGTACTGGGAAACAAACGCTAGCTCGCCTTACAAGAAACACACTCTGCTTTTGAGAAAAGAGCACTCTTCTACTCTACGGTGTTTCCTATGGGGTCCGAACATTGAGCTTGCTCAGAACAAAAGAACTGTGCTTCCTACACACACGGGCCATATCTAGTTCAACTCTGCTTTGGACACTGAAAAGAACAGTAGCTCCTCCTCAGTCCAATACACTGTCCTAGCTGGGAACAGACGCGAGTGCTATTTGTACTGTGTCTGGCAATAGGAGCGCAATAGTGACTCTTCTTATCAGAAAACAACTCTTGCTGGCAGGACCAGAAACTGCATGGGATTCAACTCTATTTAGGACTGGGAAACAAACGATAGCTCGACTTACAAGAAACACACTCTGGATTGAGAAAGGAGCACTCTTCTACTCTAATGTGTTTCCTATAGGGCCAGAAGAGTGAGCATTCTCAGAACAAAAGAACTGTGCTTCTTACACACACGGTCCATATCAAGTTAAACTCTGCTTAGGAAACTGACAAGAACAGTAGATCCTCCTCAGTCCAATACACTGTACATGCTGGGAACAGATGCCAGTGTGATTTGAACTATGTATGACAATGGGAGCGCAATAGTTACTCTTCTTACCAGAAAACAACTCTTGCTCGTAGGATCAGATACTGCATGTGATTCAACTCCATTTAGGATTGGGAAACAAACACTAGCTCGCCTTACAAGAAACATACTCTGCTTTTGAGAAAAGAGCACTCTTCTACTCTACTGTGTTTCCTATGGGGTCCGAAAATTGAGCTTGCTCAGAACAAAAGAACTGTGCTTCCTACACACACGGGCCATATCTAGTTCAACTCTGCTTAGGAAACTGACAAGAACAGTAGCTCCTCTTCAGTCCAATACACTGTACTTGCTGGGAACAGACGCGAGTGCTCTTTGCACTGTGTATGGCATTGGGAGCGCAATAGTGACTTTCCTTACCAGAAAACAACTCTTGCTAGTAGGACCAAAAACTGCATGTGATTCAACTCCATTTAGGAATGGGAAACAAATGCTAGCTCGCCTTACAAGAAACACACTCTGCTTTTGAGAAAAGAGCACTCTTCTACTCTACTGTGTTTCCTAGGGGGTCCGAACAGTGAGCTTGCTCAGAACAAAAGAACAGTGCTTCCTTTACACAGGGGCCATATCTAGTTCAACTCTGCTTAGAAAACTGACAAGAACAGTAGCTCCGCTTCAGTCCAATACACTGTACTTGCTGGGAACAGACGCGAGTGCTAATTGCACTGTGTATGGCAATGGGAGCGCAAGAGTTACTTTCCTTACCAGAAAACAACTCTTGCTCATAGGACCAAAAACTGCATGTGATTCAACTCCATTTAGGACTGGGAAAAAAACGCTAGCTCGCCTTACAAGAAACACACTCTGCTTTTGAGAAAAGAGCACTCTTCTACTCTACTGTTTTTCCTATAGGGCCAGAACAGTGAGTTTGCTCAGAACAAAAGAACTGTGATTCCTACAAATACGGCCATATCTAGTTCAATTCTGATTAGGAAACTGACAAGAACAGTAGATCCTCTTCAGTCCAATACACTGTACATGCTGGGAACAGACGCCAGTGCTATTTGCCCTGTGTATGACAATGGGAGCACAATAGTTACTCTTCTTACCAGAAAACAACTCTTGCTTGTAGGACAAGAAACTGCATGTGATTCAACTCCATTTAGGACTGGGAAACAAACGCTAGCTCGCCTTACAAGAAACACACTCTGCTTTTGAGAAAAGAGCACTCTTCTACTCTACTGTGTATCCTAGGGGGTCCGAACAGTGAGCTTGCTCAGAACAATAGAACTGTGCTTCCTCCACACACGGGCCATATCTAGTTCAACTCTGCTTAGGAAACTGACATGAACAGTAGCTCCACTCAGTCCAATACACTGTACATGCTGGGAACAGATGCCAGTGCTATTTGTCCTCTGTATGACAATGGGAGCGCAATAGTGACTCTTCTTATCAGAAAACACCTCTTGCTCCTACGACCAGAAACTGCATGGGATTCAACTCCATTTCAGACTGGGAAACAAACACTAGCTCGCCTTACAAGAAACACACTCTGCTTTTGAAGAAAGAGCACTCTTCTACTCTACTGTGTTTCCTATAGGGCCAGAACAGTGAGTTTGCTCAGAACAAAAGAACTGTGCTTCCTACAAATACGGCCATATCTAGTTCACTTCTGCTTAGGAAACTGACAAGAACAGTAGATCCTCTTCAGTCCAATACACTGTACTTGCTGGGAACCGACGCGAGTGCTATTTGCCCTGTTTATGACAATGGGAGCGCAATAGTGACTCTTCTTATCCGAAAACACCTCTGGCTCGTAGGACCAGAAACTGCATGGGATTCAACTCCATTTCTGACTGGGAAACAAACACTAGCTCGCCTTACAAGAAACACACTCTGCTTTTGAGAAAAGAGCACTCTTCTACTCTACTGTATTTCCTATGTGGTCCGAAAAGTGAGCTTGCTCAGAACAAAAGAACTGTGCTTCCTACACACAGGGGCCATATCTAGTTCAACTCTGCTTAGGAAACTGACAAGAACAGTAGCTCGGCTTCAGTCCAATACACTGTACTTGCTGGGAACAGATGCCAGTGCTTTTGTCCTGTTTATGACAATGGGAGCGCAATAGTGACTCTTCTTACCAGAAAACATCTCTTGCTCGTAGGAACAGAAACTGCATGAATTTCAAATCCATTTAGGAATGGGAAACAAACGCTAGCTCGCCTTACAAGAAACACACTCTGCTTTTGAGAAAAGAGCACTCTTCTACTCTACTGTGTTTCCTATAGGGCCAGAACAGTGAGTTTGCTCAGAACAAAAGAACTGTGCTTCCTACAAATACGGCCATATCTAGTTCAATTCTGCTTAGGAAACTGACAAGAACAGTAGATCCTCTTCAGTAAAATACACTGTACTTGCTGGGAACAGACGCGAGTGCTATTTGTACTGTGTCTGACAATGGGAGTGCAATAGTGACTTTCCTTACCAGAAAACAACTCTTGCTCGTAGGATCAAAAACAGGATATGATTCAACTCCATTTAGTACTGAGAAACAAACGCTAGCTTGCCTTACAAGAAACACAGTCTGCTTTTGAGAAAAGAACACTCTTCTACTCTACTGTGTTTCCTATGGGGTCCGAACAGTGAGCTTGCTCAGAACAAAAGAACTGTGCTTCCTACACACAGGGGCAATATCTAGTTCAACTCTGCTTAGGAAACTGACAAGAACAGTAGCTCCGCTTCAGTCCAATACACTGTACTTGCTGGGAACAGACGCCAGTGCTATTTGCACTGAGTATGGAAATGCGAGCGCAATAATGACCTTCCTTACCAGAAAACAAGTCTTGCTCATAGGACCAAAAACTGCATGTGATTCAACTCCATTTAGGACTGGGAAACAAACGCTAGCTCGCCTTACAAGAATCACACTCTGCTTTTGAGAAAAGAGCACTCTTCTACTCTACTGTTTTTCCTATAGGGCCAGAACAGTGAGTTTGCTCAGAACAAAAGAACTGTGATTCCTACAAATACGGCAATATCTAGTTCAATTCTGCTTAGGAAACTGACAAGAACAGTAGCTCCGCTTCAGTCCAATACACTGTACGTGCAGGGAACAGACGCCAGTGCTATTTGTCCTCTGTATGACAATGGGAGCGCAATAGGGACTCTTCTTATCAGAAAACACCTCTGGCTCATAGGACCAGAAACTGCATGGGATTCAACTCCATTTCTGACTGGGAAACAAACACTAGCTCGCCTTACAAGAAACACACTCTGCTTTTGAGAAAAGAGCACTCTTCTACTCTACTGTGTTTCCTATAGGGCCAGAACATTGAGCTTGGTCAGAACAAAAGAACTGTGCTTCATACAAATACGGCCATATCTAGTTCAATTATGCTTAGGAAACTGAAATGAACAGTAGAACCTCTTCAGTCCAATACAGAGTACATGCTGGGAACAGACGCCAGTGTTATTTGCCCTGTGAATTACAATGGGAGCACAATAGTGACTCTTCTTACCAGAAAACAACTCTTGCTTGTAGGACAAGAAACTGCATGTGATTCAACTCCATTTAGGACTGGGAAACAAATGCTAGCTCGCTTTACAAGAAACACACTCTGCTTTTGAGAAAAGAGCACTCTTCTACTCTACTGTGTTTCCTATGGGGTCTGAACAGTGAGCTTGCTCAGAACAAAAGAACTGTGCTTCCTACACACAGGGGCAATATCTAGTTCAACTCTGCTTAGGAAACTGACAAGAACAGTAGCTCCGCTTCAGTCCAATACACTGTACTTGCTGGGAACAGACGCAAGTGCTATTTGCACTGTGTATGGAAATGCGAGCGCAATAGTGACTCTTCTTATCAGAAAACACCTCTGGCTCATAGGACCAGAAACTGCATGGGATTCAACTCCATTTCTGACTGGGAAACAAACACTAGCTCGCCTTACAAGAAACACACTCTGCTTTTGAGAAAAGAGCACTCTTCGACTCCACTGTTTTTCCTATAGGGCCAGAACAGTGAGTTTGCTCAGAACAAAAGAACTGTGATTCCTACAAATACGGCCATATCTAGTTCAATTCTGCTTAGGAAACTGACAAGAACAATAGATCCTCTTCAGTCCAATACACTGTACATGCTGGGAACAGACGCCAGTGCTATTTGCCCTGGGTATGACAATGGGAGCACAATAGTGACTCTTCTTACCAGAAAACAACTCTTGCTCATAGGACAAGAAACTGCATGTGATTCAACTCCATTTAGGACTGGGAAACAAACGCTAGCTCATTTTACAAGAAACACACTCTGCTTTTGAGAAAAGAGCACTCTTCTACTCTGCTGTGTATCCTATGGGGTCCGAACAGTGAGCTTGCTCAGAACAACAGAACTGTGCTTCCTACATACAGGGGCCATATCTAGTTCAACTCAGCTTAGGAAACTGACAAGAACAGTAGCTCTGCTTCAGTCCAATACACTGTACATGCAGGGAACAGACACCAGTGCTATTTGTCCTCTGTATGACAATGGGAGCGCAATAGTGACTCTTCTTATCAGAAAACACCTCTGGCTCATAGGACCAGAAACTGCATGGGATTCAACTCCATTTCTGACTGGGAAACAAACACTAGCTCGCCTTACAAGAAACACACTCTGCTTTTGAGAAAAGAGCACTCTTCTACTCTACTGTATTTCCTATGTGGTCCGAACAGTGAGCTTGCTCAGAACAAAAGAACTGTGCTTCCTACACACAGGGGCCATATCTAGTTCAACTCTGCTTAGGAAACTGACAAGAACAGTAGCTCCGCTTCAGTCCAATATACTGTACTTGCTGGGAACAAACGCGAGTGCGGTTTGCACTCTGTATGGCAATGGGAGCACAAGAGTGACTTTCCTTACCAGAAAACAACTCTTGCTCATAGGACCAAAACCTGCATGTGATTCAACTCCATTTAGGACTGGGAAACAAATGCTAGCTCGCCTTACAAGAAACATACTCTGCTTTTGAGAAAAGAGCACTCTTCTACTCTACTGTGTTTCCTATGGGGTCTGAAAAGTGAGCTTGCTCAGAACAAAAGAACAGTGCTTCCTACACACAGGGGCCATATCTAGTTCAACTCTGCTTAGGAAACTGACAAGAACAGTAGCTCCGCTTCAGTCCAATAAACTGTAATTGCTGGGAACAGACGCGAGTGCTATTTGCACTGTGTATGGCAATGGGAGCGCAAGAGTGACTTTCCTTACCAGAAAACAACTCTTGCTCGTAGGACCAAAAACAGGATGTGATTCAACACCATTTAGTACTGGGAAACAAACGCTAGCTTACCTTACAAGAAACACACTCTGGATTGAGAAAGGAGCACACTTCTACTCTAATGTGTTTCCTATAGGGCCAGAACAGTGAGCATTCTCAGAACAAAAGAACTGTGCTTGCTACACACACGGTCCATATCTAGTTAAACTCTGCTTAGGAAACTGACAAGAACAGTAGATCCTCTTCAGTCCAATACACTGTACATGCTGGGAACAGATGCCAGTGTGATTTGCCCTGTGTATGACAATGGGAGCGCAATAGTGACTCTTCTTACCAGAAAATACTCTTGCTCGTCGGACCAGATACTGCATGTGATTCAACTCCATTTAGGATTGGGAAACAAACGCTAGCTCGCCTTACAAGAAACATACTCTGCTTTTGAGAAAAGAGCACTCTTCTACTCTACTGTGTTTCCTATGGGGTCCGAAAATTGAGATTGCTCAGAACAAAAGAACTATGCTTCCTACACACAGGGGCCATATCTAGTTCAACTCTGTTTAGGAAACTGACAAGAACAGTAGCTCCTCTTCAGTCCAATACACTGTACTTGCTGGGAACAGATGCGAGTGCTATTTGCACTGTGTATGGCATTGGGAGCGCAATAGTGAGTTTCCTTACAAGAAAACAACTCTTGCTCGTAGGACCAAAAACTGCATGTGATTCAACTCCATTTAGGAATGGGAAACAAATGCTAGCTCGCCTTACAAGAAACACACTCTGCTTTTGAGAAAAGAGCACTCTTCTACTCTACTGTGTTTCCTAGGGGGTCCGAACAGTGAGCTTGCTCAGAACAAAAAAACAGTGCTTCCTACACACAGGGGCCATATCTAGTTCAACTCTGCTTAGAAAACTGACAAGAACAGCAGCTCCGCTTCAGTCCAATACACTGTACTTGCTGGGAAGAGACGCGAGTGCTATTTGCACTGTGTATGGCAATGGGAGCGCAAGAGTGACTTTCCTTACCAGAAAACAACTCTTGCTCATAGGACAAAAAACTGCATGTGATTCAACTCCATTTAGGACTGGGAAACAAACGCTAGCTCGCCTTACAAGAAACACACTCTGCTTTTGAGAAAAGAGCACTCTTCTACTCTACTGTTTTTCCTATAGGGCCAGAACAGTGAGTTTGCTCAGAACAAAAGAACTGTGATTCCTACAAATACGGCCATATCTAGTTCAATTCTGCTTAGAAAACTGACAAGAACAGTAGATCCTCTTCAGTCCAATACACTGTACATGCTGGGAACAGACGCCAGTGCTATTTGCCCTGTGTATGGCAATGGGAGCACAATAGTGACTCTTCTTACCAGAAAACAACTCTTGCTTGTAGGACAAGAAACTGCATGTGATTCAACTCCATTTAGGACTGGGAAACAAACGCTAGCTCGCCTTACAAGAAACACACTCTGCTTTTGAGAAAAGAGCACTCTTCTACTCTACTGTGTATCCTAGGGGGTCCGAACAGTGAGCTTGCTCAGAACAACAGAACTATGCTTCCTCCACACACGGGCCATATCTAGTTCAACTCTGCTTAGGAAACTGACATGAACAGTAGCTCCACTTCAGTCCAATACACTGTACATGCAGGGAACAGACGCCAGTGCTATTTGTCCTCTGTATGACAATGGGAGCGCAATAGTGACTCTTCTTATCCGAAAACACCTCTGGCTCGTAGGACCAGAAACTGCATGGGATTCAACTCCATTTCTGACTGGGAAACAAACACTAGCTCGCCTTACAAGAAACACACTCTGCTTTTGAGAAAAGAGCACTCTTCTACTCTACTGTATTTCCTATGTGGTCCGAAAAGTGAGCTTGCTCAGAACAAAAGAACTGTGCTTCCTACACACAGGGGCCATATCTAGTTCAACTCTGCTTAGGAAACTGACAAGAACAGTAGCTCGGCTTCAGTCCAATACACTGTACTAGCTGGGAACAGATGCCAGTGCTTTTGTCCTGTTTATGACAATGGGAGCGCAATAGTGACTCTTCTTACCAGAAAACATCTCTTGCTCGTAGGACCAGAAACTGCATGAATTTCAAATCCATTTAGGAATGGGAAACAAACGCTAGCTCGCCTTACAAGAAACACACTCTGCTTTTGAGAAAAGAGCACTCTTCTACTCTACTTGTTTCCTATAGGGCCAGAACAGTGAGTTTGCTCAGAACAAAAGAACTGTGCTTCCTACAAATACGGCCATATCTAGTTCAATTCTGCTTAGGAAACTGACAAGAACAGTAGATCCTCTTCAGTCCAATACACTGTACATGCTGGGAACAGACGCCAGTGCTATTTGCCCTGGGTATGACAATGGGAGCACAATAGTGACTCTTCTTACCAGAAAACAACTCTTGCTCATAGGACAAGAAACTGCATGTGATTCAACTCCATTTAGGACTGGGAAACAAACGCTAGCTCGTTTTACAAGAAACACACTCTGCTTTTGAGAAAAGAGCACTCTTCTACTCTGCTGTGTATCCTATGGGGTCCGAACAGTGAGCTTGCTCAGAACAACAGAACTGTGCTTCCTTCATACACGGGCCATATCTAGTTCAACTCTGCTTAGGAAACTGACAAGAACAGTAGCTCCGCTTCAGTCCAATACACTGTACGTGCAGGGAACAGACGCCAGTGCTATTTGTCCTCTGTATGACAATGGGAGCGCAATAGTGACTCTTCTTATCAGAAAACACCTCTGGCTCATAGGACCAGAAACTGCATGGGATTCAACTCCATTTCTGACTGGGAAACAAACACTAGCTCGCCTTACAAGAAACACACTTTGCTTTTGAGAAAAGAGCACTCTTCTACTCTACTGTATTTCCTATGTGGTCCGAACAGTGAGCTTGCTCAGAACAAAAGAACTGTGCTTCCTCCACACACGGGCCATATCTAGTTCAACTCTGCTTAGGAAACTGACATGAACAGTAGCTCCACTTCAGTCCAATACACTGTACATGTAGGGAACAGACGCCAGTGCTTTTGTCCTGTTTATGACAATGGGAGCGCAATAGTGACTCTTCTTACCAGAAAACATCTCTTGCTCGTAGGAACAGAAACTGCATGAATTTCAAATCCATTTAGGAATGGGAAACAAACGCTAGCTCGCCTTACAAGAAACACACTCTGCTTTTGAGAAAAGAGCACTCTTCTACTCTACTGTGTTTCCTATAGCGCCAGAACAGTGAGTTTGCTCAGAACAAAAGAACTGTGCTTCCTACAAATACGGCCATATCTAGTTCAATTCTGCTTAGGAAACTGACAAGAACAGTAGATCCTCTTCAGTCCAATACACTGTACTTGCTGGGAACAGACGCGAGTGCTATTTGTACTGTGTCTGACAATGGGAGCGCAATAGTGACTTTCCTTACCAGAAAACAACTCTTGTTCGTAGGACCAAAAACAGGATGTGATTCAACTCCATTTAATACTGGGAAACAAACGCTAGCTTGCCTTACAAGAAACACAGTCTGCTTTTGAGAAAAGAACACTCTTCTACTCTACTGTGTTTCCTATGGGGTCCGAACAGTGAGCTTGCTCAGAACAAAAGAACTGTGCTTCCTACACACAGGGGCAATATCTAGTTCAACTCTGCTTAGGAAACTGACAAGAACAGTAGCTCCGCTTCAGTCCAATACACTGTACTTGCTGGGAACAGACGCCAGTGCTATTTGCACTCTGTATGGAAATGCGAGCGCAATAATGACCTTCCTTACCAGAAAACAACTCTTGCTCATAGGACCAAAAACTGCATGTGATTCAACTCCATTTAGGACTGGGAAACAAACGCTAGCTCGCCTTACAAGAATCACACTCTGCTTTTGAGAAAAGAGCACTCTTCTACTCTACTGTTTTTCCTATAGGGCCAGAACAGTGAGTTTGCTCAGAACAAAAGAACTGTGATTCCTACAAATACGGCCATATCTAGTTCAATTCTGCTTAGGAAACTGACAAGAACAGTAGCTCCGCTTCAGTCCAATACACTGTACGTGCAGGGAACAGACGCCAGTGCTATTTGTCCTCTGTATGACAATGGGAGCGCAATAGGGACTCTTCTTATCAGAAAACACCTCTGGATCATAGGACCAGAAACTGCATGGGATTCAACTCCATTTCTGACTGGGAAACAAACACTAGCTCGCCTTACAAGAAACACACTCTGCTTTTGAGAAAAGAGCACTCTTCTACTCTACTGTATTTCCTATGGGGTCTGAACAGTGAGCTTGCTCAGAACAAAAGAACTGTGCTTCCTACACACAGGGGCAATATCTAGTTCAACTCTGCTTAGGAAACTGACAAGAACAGTAGCTCCGCTTCAGTCCAATACACTGTACTTGCTGGGAACAGACGCAAGTGCTATTTGCACTGTGTATGGAAATGCGAGCGCAATAATGACTTTCCTTACCAGAAAACAACTCTTGCTCATAGGACCAAAAACTGCATGTGATTCAACTCCATTTAGGACTGGGAAACAAACGCTAGCTCGCCTTACAAGAAACACACTCTGCTTTTGAGAAAAGAGCACCCTTCGACTCTACTGTTTTTCCTATAGGGCCAGAACAGTGAGTTTGCTCAGAACAAAAGAACTGTGATTCCTACAAATACGGCCATATCTAGTTCAATTCTGCTTAGGAAACTGACAAGAACAATAGATCCTCTTCAGTCCAATACACTGTACATGCTGGGAACAGACGCCAGTGCTATTTGCCCTGGGTATGACAATGGGAGCACAATAGTGACTCTTCTTACCAGAAAACAACTCTTGCTCGTAGGACAAGAAACTGCATGTGATTCAACTCCATTTAGGACTGGGAAACAAACACTAGCTCGTTTTACAAGAAACACACTCTGCTTTTGAGAAAAGAGC
>NW_026735446.1:0-128000 GCF_949786415.1 Peromyscus eremicus
CTGTGTTTCCTAGGGGGTCTGAACAGTGAGCTTGCTCAGAACAAAAGAACTGTGCTTCTTACACAAGCGGACCATATCTAGTTCATCTCTGCTTAGGAAACTGACAAGAACAGTAGCTCCGCTTTAGTCCAATACACTGTACTTGCCGGGAACAGACTCGAGTGCTATTTGCACTGAGTATGAAAAATGGGAGCGCAATAGTGACTTTCCTTACCAGAAAACAACTCTTGCTCGTAGGACCAAAAACAGCATGTGATTCAACTCCGTTTAGGACTGGGAAAACAAACACTAGCTCGCCTTAAAGAAACACACTCTGCTTTTGAGAAAAGAGCACTCTTCTACTCTACTGTGTTTCCTATGGGGTCCAAAGAGTGAGCTTGCTCAGAACAAAAGAACTGGCTTCCTACACACAGGGGCCATATCTAGTTCAACTCTGCTTAGCAAACTGAGAAGAACAGTAGCTCCGCTTCAGTCCAATACACTGTACTTGCTGGGAACAGATGCGAGTGCTATTTACACTCTGTATGCAATGGGAGCGCAACAGTGACTTTATTACCAGAAAACAACTCTTGCTCGTAGGACCAAAAACTGCATGTGATTCATCTCCATTTAGGACTGGGAAACAAACGCTAGCTCGCCTTACAAGAAACACACTCTGCTTTTGAGAAAAGAGCAGTGTTCTACTCTACAGTGTTTCCTATGGGGTCCGAACAGTGAGCTTGCTCAGAACAAAAGAACTGTGCTTCCTACACACACGGGGCATATCTAGTTCAACTCTGCTTAGGAAACTGACAAGACAGTAGCTCCTCTTCAGTCCAATACACTGTACTTGCTGGAACAGACGCCAGTGCTATTTGCACTGTGTATGCAATAGGAGCACATAGTGTCTCTTCTTATCAGAAAACAACTCTTGCTCAAAGGACCAGAAACTGCATGGGATTCAACTCCATTTCTGA
This sequence comes from Peromyscus eremicus, assembly GCF_949786415.1. Taxonomy (NCBI): domain Eukaryota; kingdom Metazoa; phylum Chordata; class Mammalia; order Rodentia; family Cricetidae; genus Peromyscus; species Peromyscus eremicus. The sequence goes on from NW_026735446.1 coordinate 957, forward strand.
CTGGGAAACAAACACTAGCTCGCCTTAGAAGAAAGGCACTCTGATTTTGAGAAAAGAGCACTCTTCTACTCTACTGTGTTTCCTATGGTGTCCGAATAGTGAGCTTGCTCAGAACAAAAGAACTGTGCTTCTTATACACAGGGGCCATATCTAGTTCAACTCTGCTTAGGAAACTGACAAGAACAGTAGCTACGCTTCGGTCCAATACACTGAACTTGCTGGGAACAGACGCGAGTGCTATTTGCACTGTGTATGGAAATGGGAGCGCAATAGTGACTTTCTTTACCAGAAAACAACTCTTGCTCATAGGACCAGAAACCTGCATGGGATTCAACTCCATTTGTAACTGGGAAACAAACGCTAGCTCGCCTTACAAGAAACACACTCTGCTTTTGAGAAAAGAGCACTCTTCTACTCTACTGTGTTTCCTATAAGGTCCGAACAGTGAGCTTGCTCAGAACAAAAGAACTGTGCTTCCTACACACACGGGCCATATCTAGTTCAATTCGGCTTAGGAAACTGACAACAACAGTAGCTCCGCTTCAGTCCAATACACTGTACTTGCTGGGAACAGATGCGAGTGCTATTTGCACTGTGTATGGCAATGGGAGTTCAATAGTGACTTTATTACCAGAAAACAACTCTTGCTCGTAGGACCAAAAACTGGATGTGATTCAACTCCATTTAGGACTGGGAAACAAACGCTAGCTCGCCTTACAAGAAACACACTCTGCTTTTGAGGAAAGAGCAGTCTTCTACTCTACTGTGTTTCCTATGGGGTCCGAACAGTGAGCTTGCTCAGAACAAAAGAATTGTGCTTCCTACACACACGGGCCATATCTAGTTCAACTCTGCTTAGGAAACTGACAAGAACAGTAGATCCTCTTCAGTCAAATACACTGTACTAGCTGGGAACAGACGCGAGTGCTATTTGCCCTGTGTAAGGCAATAGGAGCACAATAGTGACTCTTCTTATCAGAAAATATCTCTTACTCATAGGACAAGAAACTGCATGGGATTCAACTCCATTTCTGACAGGGAAACTAACACTAGCTTGCCTTACAAGAAAGACTCTCTGATTTTGAGAAAAGAGCACTCTTCTACTCTACTGTGTTTCCTATGGGGTCCAAATAGTGAGCTTGCTCAGAACAAAAGAACTGTGCTTCCTACACACAGGGGCCATATCTAGTTCAACTCTGCTTAGGAAACTGACAAGAACAGTAGCTCCGCTTCAGTCCAATACACTGTAATTGCTGGGAACAGACGCGAGTGCTATTTGCACTGTGTATGGAAGTGGGAGCGCAATAGTGACTTTCTTTACCAGAAAACAATTCTTGGTCGGAGGACCAAAAAGTTCATGTGATTCATCTCCATTTAGGACTGGGAAACAAATGCTAGCTTGCCTTACAAGAAACACACTCTGCTTTTGAGAAAAGAGCACTCTTCTACTCTACTGTGTTTCCTAGGGGTTCTGAACAGTGAGCTTGCTCAGAACAAATGAACTGTGCTTCTTACACACGCGGACCATATCTAGTTCATCTCTGCTTAGGAAACTGACAAGAACAGTAGCTCCGCTTCAGTCTAATACACTGTACTTGCTGGGAACAGAAGCGAGTGCTATTTGCACTGTGTATGGAAATGGGAGCGCAATAGTGACGTTCCTTACCAGAAAACACCTGTTGCTCGTAGGACCAGAAACTGCATGGGATTCAACTCCATTTCTGACTGCGAAACAAACACTAGCTCGCCTTACAAGAAACACACTCTGCTTTTGAGTAAAGAGCACTCTTCTACTCTACTGTGTTTCCTATGGAGTTCGAACAGTGAGCTTGCTCAGAACAAAAGAACTGTGCTTCCTACACACAGGGGCCATATCTAGTTCAACTCTGCTTAGGAAACTGACAAGAACAGTAGCTCTGCTTCAGTCCAATACACTGTAATTGCTGGGAACAGACGCGAGTGCTATTTGCACTGAGTATGGAAATGGGAGCGCAATAGTGACTTTCCTTACCAGAAAACAACTCTTGGTCGTAGGACCAAAAACTGCATGTGATTCAACTCCGTTTAGGACTGGGAAACAAATGCCAGCTCGCATTACAAGAAACACACTCTGCTTTTGAGAAAAGAGCACTCTTCTACTCTACTGTGTTTCCTATAGGGCCAGAACAGTGAGCTTGCTCAGAACAAAAGAATTGTGCTTCATACAAATACTGCCATATCTAGTTCAATTCTGCTTAGGAAACTGAAAAGAACAGTAGCTCCTGTTCAGTGCAATACACTGTACATGCTGGGAACAGACGCCAGTGCTATTTGCCCTGTGTATGACAATGGGAGCGCAATAGTGACTCTTATTACCAGAAAACAACTCTTGCTCGTAGGACAAGAAACTGCATGTGGTTCAACTCCATTTAGGATTGGGAAACAAACTCTAGCTCGCCTAACAAGAAACACACTCTGCTTTTGAGAAAAGAGCACTCTTCTACTCGACTGTGTATCCTATGGGGTCCGAACAGTTAGCTAGCTCAGAAAAAAAGAACTGTGCTTCCTACACACAGGGGCCATAATTAGTTCAACTCTGCTTAGGAAACTGACAAGAACAGTGGCTCCTCTTCAGTCCAATACACTTTACTTGCTGGGAACAGACGCGAGTGCTATTGGCATGGTGTAATGCAATGGGAGCGCAAGAGTGACTTTCCTTACCAGAAAACAACTCTTGCTCATAGGACTAGAAACTGCATGTGATACAGCTCCATTTAGGACTGAGAAACAAATGCTACCTCGCCTTACAAGAAACACACGCTGCTTTTGAGAAAAGAGCACTCTTCTACTCTACTGTGTTTCCTATGGGGTCCAAATAGTGAGCTTCTCAGAACAAAAGAACTGTGCTTCCTACACACAGGGGCCATATCTAGTTCAACTCTGCGTAGGAAACTGACAAGAACAGTAGCTCCGCTTCAGTCCAATACACTGTAATTGCAGGGAACAGTCGCGAGTGCTATTTGCACTGTGTATGGAAATGGGAGCACAATAATGACTTTCCTTACCAGAAAACAACTCTTGGTCATAGGACCAAAAACTGCATGTGATTCAACTCCATTTAGGACTGGGAAACAAATGCCAGCTCGCATTACAAGAAACACACTCTGCTTTTGAGAAAAGAGCACTTTTCTACTCTAGTGTGTTTCCTATTGGGCCAGAACAGTGAATTTGCTCAGAACAAAAGAACTGTGCTTCCTACACACATGGACCATATCTAGTTCAACTCTGCTTAGGAAACTGACAAGAATAGTAGCTCCGCTTCAGTCCAATACACTGTACTTGCCGGGAACAGACTCGAGTGCTATTTGCACTGAGTATGGAAGTGGGAGCGCAATAGTGACTTTCCTTACCAGAAAACAACTCTTGGTCGGAGGACCAAAAACAGCATGTGATTCAACTCCGTTTAGGACTGGGAAACAAACACTAGCTCGCCTTACAAGAAACACACTCTGCTTTTGAGAAAAGAGCACTCTTCGACTCTACTGTGTTTACTATAGGGCCAGAACAGTGAGCTTGCTCAGAACAAAAGAACTGTGCTTCCTACACACAGGGGCCATATCTAGTTCAACTCTGCTTAGGAAACTGACAAGAACAGTAGCTACGCTTCAGTCCAATACACTGTACTTGCTGGGAACAGACGCGAGTGCTATTTGCACACTGTATGTAAATGGGAGCGCAATAGTGACTTTCCTTACCAGAAAACAACTCTTGGTCGGAGGACAAGAAACTGCAAGTGATTCAACTCCATTTAGGACTGGGAAACAAATGATATCTCGCCTTACAAAAAACACACTCTGCTTTTGAGAAAAGAGCACTCTTCTACTCTACTGTGTTTTCTAGGGGGCCTGAACAGTGAGCTTGCTCAGAAAAAAAGTACTGTGCTTCCTACACACACGGGCCTTATCTAGTTCATCTCTGCTTAGGAAACTGACAAGAACAGTAGCTCCTCTTCAGTCCAGTACACTGTACTTGCTGGGAACAGACGCGAGTGCTATTTGCACTGTGTATGGAAATGGGAGCGCAATAGTGACTTTCCTTACCAGAAAACACCTCTTGCTTGTAGGACCAGAAACTGCATGGGATTCAACTACATTTCTGACTGTGAAACAAACACTAGCTCGCCTTACAAGAAACACACTCTGCTTTTGAGAAAAGAGCACTCTTCTACTCTACTGTGTTTCCTATGGGGTCCGAACAGTGAGCTTGCTCAGAACAAAAGAACTGTGCTTCCTACACACACGGACCATATGTAGTTCAACTCTGCTTAGGAAACTGACAAGAACAGTAGCTCCTCTTCAGTCCAATACACTGTACTTGCTGGGAACAGACGCCAGTGCTATTTGCACTGTGTATGGCAATAGGAGCACAATAGTGTCTCTTCTTATCAGAAAACAACTCTTGCTCATAGGACCAGAAACTGCATGGGATTCAACTCCATTTCTGACTGGGAAACAAACACTAGCTCGCCTTAGAAGAAAGGCACTCTGATTTTGAGAAAAGAGCACTCTTCTACTCTACTGTGTTTCCTATGGTGTCCGAATAGTGAGCTTGCTCAGAACAAAAGAACTGTGCTTCCTACACACAGGGGCCATATCTAGTTCAACTCTGCTTAGGAAACTGACAAGAACAGTAGCTACGCTTCGGTCCAATACACTGAACTTGCTGGGAACAGACGCGAGTGCTATTTGCACTGTGTATGGAAAAGGGAGCGCAATAGTGACTTTCTTTACCAGAAAACAACTCTTGCTCGTAGGACCAGAAACTGCATGGGATTCAACTCCATTTCTAACTGGGAAACAAACGCTAGCTCGCCTTACAAGAAACACACTCTGCTTTTGAGAAAAGAGCACTCTTCTACTCTACTGTGTTTCCTATAAGGTCCGAACAGTGAGCTTGCTCAGAACAAAAGAACTGTGCTTCCTACACACACGGGCCATATCTAGTTCAATTTGGCTTAGGAAACTGACAAGAACAGTAGCTCCGCTTCAGTCCAATACACTGTACTTGCTGGGAACAGATGCGAGTGCTATTTGCACTGTGTATGGCAATGGGAGCTCAATAGTGACTTTATTACCAGAAAACAACTCTTGCTCGTAGGACCAAAAACTGGATGTGATTCAACTCCATTTCGGACTGGGAAACAAACACTAGCTCGCCTTACAAGAAACACACTCTGCTTTTGAGGAAAGAGCAGTCTTCTACTCTACTGTGTTTCCTATGGGGTCCGAACAGTGAGCTTGCTCAGAACAAAAGAATTGTGCTTCCTACACACACAGGCCATATCTAGTTCAACTCTGCTTAGGAAACTGACAAGAACAGTAGATCCTCTTCAGTCAAATACACTGTACTAGCTGGGAACAGACGCGAGTGCTATTTGCCCTGTGTAAGGCAATAGGAGCACAATAGTGACTCTTCTTATCAGAAAACAACTCTTACTCATAGGACAAGAAACTGCATGGGATTCAACTCCATTTCTGACAGGGAAACTAACACTAGCTCGCCTTACAAGAAAGACTCTCTGATTTTGAGAAAAGAGCACTCTTCTACTCTACTGTGTTTCCTATGGGGTCCAAATAGTGAGCTTGCTCAGAACAAAAGAACTGTGCTTCCTACACACAGGGGCCATATCTAGTTCAACTCTGCTTAGGAAACTGACAAGAACAGTAGCTCCGCTTCAGTCCAATACACTGTAATTGCTGGGAACAGACGCGAGTGCTATTTGAACTGTGTATGGAAGTGGGAGCGCAATAGTGACTTTCCTTACCAGAAAACAACTCTTGGTCGGAGGACCAAAAAGTGCATGTGATTCATCTCCATTTAAGACTGGGAAACAAATGCTAGCTTGCCTTACAAGAAACACACTCTGCTTTTGAGAAAAGAGCACTCTTCTACTCTACTGTGTTTCCTAGGGGGTCTGAACAGTGAGCTTGCTCAGAACAAAAGAACTGTGCTTCTTACACACGCGGACCATATCTAGTTCATCTCTGCTTAGGAAACTGACAAGAACAGTAGCTCCGCTTCAGTCCAATACACTGTACTTGCCGGGAACAGACACGAGTGCTATTTGCACTGAGTATGGAAATGGGAGCGCAATAGTGACTTTCCTTACCAGAAAACAACTCTTGCTCGTAGGACCAAAAACAGCATGTGATTCAACTCCATTTAGGACTGGGAAACAAACACTAGCTCGCCTTACAAGAAACACACTCTGCTTTTGAGAAAAGAGCACTCTTCGACTCTACTGTGTTTACTATAGGGCCAGAACAGTGAGCTTGCTCAGAACAAAAGAACTGTGCTTCCTACACACAGGGGCCATATGTAGTTCAACTCTGCTTAGGAAACTGACAAGAACAGTAGCTCCTCTTCAGTCCAATACACTGTACTTAATGGGAACAGACGCCAGTGCTATTTGCACTGTGTATGGCAATAGGAGCACAATAGTGTCTCTTCTTATCAGAAAATAACTCTTGCTCATAGGACCAGAAACTGCATGGGATTCAACTCCATTTCTGACTGGGAAACAAACACTAGCTCGCCTTAGAAGAAAGGCACTCTGATTTTGAGAAAAGAGCACTCTTCTACTCTACTGTGTTTCCTATGGTGTCCGAATAGTGAGCTTGCTCAGAACAAAAGAACTGTGCTTCCTACACACAGGGGCCATATCTAGTTCAACTCTGCTTAGGAAACTGACAAGAACAGTAGCTACGCTTCGGTCCAATACACTGAACTTGCTGGGAACAGACGCGAGTGCTATTTGCACTGTGTATGGAAATGGGAGCGCAATAGTGACTTTCTTTACCAGAAAACAACTCTTGCTCGTAGGACCAGAAACTGCATGGGATTCAACTCCATTTGTAACTGGAAACAAACGCTAGCTCGCCTTACAAGAAACACACTCTGCTTTTGAGAAAAGAGCACTCTTCTACTCTACTGTGTTTCCTATAAGGTCCGAACAGTGAGCTTGCTCAGAACAAAAGAACTGTGCTTCCTACACACACGGGCCATATCTAGTTCAATTCGGCTTAGGAAACTGACAAGAACAGTAGCTCTGCTTCAGTCCAATACACTGTACTTGCTGGGAACAGATGCGAGTGCTATTTGCACTGTGTATGGCAATGGGAGCTCAATAGTGACTTTATTACCAGAAAACAACTCTTGCTCGTAGGACCAAAAACTGGATGTGATTCAACTCCATTTAGGACTGGGAAACAAACGCTAGCTCGCCTTACAAGAAACACACTCTGCTTTTGAGAAAAGAGCAGTCTTCTACTCTACTGTGTTTCCTATGGGGTCCGAACAGTGAGCTTGCTCAGAACAAAAGAATTGTGCTTCCTACACACACGGGCCATATCTAGTTCAACTCTGCTTAGGAAACTGACAAGAACAGTAGATCCTCTTCAGTCAAATACACTGTACTAGCTGGGAACAGACGCGAGTGCTATTTGCCCTGTGTAAGGCAATAGGAGCACAATAGTGACTCTTCTTATCAGAAAACAACTCTTACTCATAGGACAAGAAACTGCATGGGATTCAACTCCATTTCTGACTGGGAAACTAACACTAGCTCGCCTTACAAGAAAGACTCTCTGATTTTGAGAAAAGAGCACTCCTCTACTCTACTGTGTTTCCTAAGGGGTCCAAATAGTGAGCTTGCTCAGAACAAAAGAACTGTGCTTCCTACACACAGGGGCCATATCTAGTTCAACTCTGCTTAGGAAACTGACAAGAACAGTAGCTCCGCTTCAGTCCAATACACTGTAATTGCTGGGAACAGACGCGAGTGCTATTTGCACTGTGTATGGAAGTGGGAGCGCAATAGTGACTTTCCTTACCAGAAAACAACTGTTGGTCGGAGGACCAAAAAGTGCATGTGATTCATCTCCATTTAGGACTGGGAAACAAATGCTAGCTTGCCTTACAAGAAACACACTCTGCTTTTGAGAAAAGAGCACTCTTCTACTCTACTGTGTTTCCTAGGGGGTCTGAACAGTGAGCTTGCTCAGAACAAAAGAACTGTGCTTCTTACACACGCGGACCATATCTAGTTCATCTCTGCTTAGGAAACTGACAAGAACAGTAGCTCCGCTTCAGTCCAATACACTGTACTTGCCGGGAACGAACTCGAGTGCTATTTGCACTGAGTATGGAAATGGGAGCGCAATAGTGACGTTCCTTACCAGAAAACACCTGTTGCTCGTAGGACCAGAAACTGCATGGGATTCAACTCCATTTCTGACTGCGAAACAAACACTAGCTCGCCTTACAAGAAACACACTCTGCTTTTGAGTAAAGAGCACTCTTCTACTCTACTGTGTTTCCTATGGAGTTCGAACAGTGAGCTTGCTCAGAACAAAAGAACTGTGCTTCCTACACACAGGGGCCATATCTAGTTCAACTCTGCTTAGGAAACTGACAAGAACAGTAGCTCCGCTTCAGTCCAATACACTGTAATTGCTGGGAACAGACGCGAGTGCTATTTGCACTGAGTATGGAAATGGGAGCGCAATAGTGACTTTCCTTACCAGAAAACAACTCTTGGTCATAGGACCAAAAACTGCATGTGATTCAACTCCGTTTAGGACTGGGAAACAAATGCCAGCTCGCATTACAAGAAACACACTCTGCTTTTGAGAAAAGAGCACTCTTCTACTCTACTGTGTTTCCTATAGGGCCAGAACAGTGAGCTTGCTCAGAACAAAAGAACTGTGCTTCATACAAATACTGCCATATCTAGTTCAATTCTGCTTAGGAAACTGAAAAGAACAGTAGCTCCTGTTCAGTGCAATACACTGTACATGCTGGGAACAGACGCCAGTGCTATTTGCCCTGTGTATGACAATGGGAGCGCAATAGTGACTCTTATTACCAGAAAACAACTCTTGCTCGTAGGACAAGAAACTGCATGTGGTTCAACTCCATTTAGGATTGGGAAACAAACTGTAGCTCGCCTAACAAGAAACACACTCTGCTTTTGAGAAAAGAGCACTCTTCTACTCGACTGTGTATCCTATGGGGTCCGAACAGTGAGCTAGCTCAGAAAAAAAGAACTGTGCTTCCTACACACAGGGGCCATAATTAGTTCAACTCTGCTTAGGAAACTGACAAGAACAGTGGCTCCTCTTCAGTCCAATACACTTTACTTGCTGGGAACAGACGCGAGTGCTATTGGCATGGATAATGCAATGGGAGCGCAAGAGTGACTTTCCTTACCAGAAAACAACTCTTGCTCATAGGACTAGAAACTGCATGTGATACAGCTCCATTTAGGACTGAGAAACAAATGCTACCTCGCCTTACAAGAAACACACGCTGCTTTTGAGAAAAGAGCACTCTTCTACTCTACTGTGTTTCCTATGGGGTCCGAAAGGTGAGCTTGCTCAGAACAAAAGAACTGTGCTTCCTACACACACGGACCATATGTAGTTCAACTCTGCTTAGGAAACTGACAAGAACAGTAGCTCCTATTCAGTCCAATACATTGTACATGCTGGGAACAGACGCGAGTGCTATTATCACTGTGTATGGCAATAGGAGCACAATAGTGTCTCTTCTTATCAGAAAACAACTCTTGCTCATAGGACCAGAAACTGCATGGGATTCAACTCCATTTCTGACTGGGAAACAAACACTAGCTCGCCTTACAAGAAAGACACTCTGATTTTGAGAAAAGAGCACTCTTCTACTCTACTGTGTTTCCTATGGGGTCCGAATAATGAGTTTGCTCAGAACAAAAGAACTGTGCTTCCTACACACAGGGGCCATATCTAGTTCAACTCTGCTTAGGAAACTGAAAAGAACAGTAGATCCTCTTCAGTCCAATACACTGAACCTGCTGGGAACAGACGCCAGGGCTATTTGCCCTCTGTATGACAATGGGAGCACAATAGTGACTCTTCTTACCAGAAAAAAACTCTTGCTCGTAGGACCAGAAACTGTATGGGATTGAACTCCATTTAGGACTGGGAAACAAACGCTAGCTCTCCTCACAAGAAACACACTCTGCTTTTGAGAAAAGAGCACTCTTCTACTCCACTGTGTATCCTATGGGGTCGGAACTGTGAGCTTGCTCAGAACAAAAGAACTGTGCTTCCTACACACAGGGGCCATATCTAGTTCAACTCTGCTTTGGAAATTGACAAGAACAGCAGCTCCTCTTCAGTCCAATACACTGTACTAGCTGGGAACAGACGTGAGTGCTATTTGCACTGTGTATGGCAATGGGAGTGCAATAGTGACTTTCCTTACCAGAAAAAAACTCTTACACATAGGACAAGAAACTGCATGGGACTCAACTCTATTTCTGACTGGGAAACAAACACTAGCTCGCCTTACAAGAAAGACTCTCTGATTTTGAGAAAAGAGCACTCTTCTACTCTACTGTGTTTCCTATGGGGTCCAAATAGTGAGCTTCTCAGAACAAAAGAACTGTGCTTCCTACACACAGGGGCCATATCTAGTTCAACTCTGCGTAGGAAACTGACAAGAACAGTAGCTCCGCTTCAGTCCAATACACTGTAATTGCTGGGAACAGTCGCGAGTGCTATTTGCACTGTGTATGGAAATGGGAGCACAATAATGACTTTCCTTACCAGAAAACAACTCTTGGTCATAGGACCAAAAACTGCATTTGATTCAACTCCATTTAGGACTGGGAAACAAATGCCAGCTCGCATTACAAGAAACACACTCTGCTTTTGAGAAAAGAGGACTTTTCTACTCTAGTGTGTTTCCTATTGGGCCAGAACAGTGAATTTGCTCAGAACAAAAGAACTGTGCTTCCTACACACATGGACCATATCTAGTTCAACTCTGCTTAGGAAACTGACAAGAACAGTAGCTCCGCTTCAGTCCAATACACTGTACTTGCCGGGAACAGACTCGAGTGCTATTTGCACTGAGTATGGAAATGGGAGCGCAATAGTGACTTTCCTTACCAGAAAACAACTCTTGCTCGTAGGACCAAAAACAGCATGTGATTCAACTCCGTTTAGGACTGGGAAACAAACACTAGCTCGCCTTACAAGAAACACACTCTGCTTTTGAGAAAAGAGCACTCTTCGACTCTACTGTGTTTACTATAGGGCCAGAACAGTGAGCTTGCTCAGAACAAAAGAACTGTGCTTCCTACACACAGGGGCCATATCTAGTTCAACTCTGCTTAGGAAACTGACAAGAACAGTAGCTCCGCTTCAGTCCAGTACACTGTACTTGCTGGGAACAGACGCCAGTGCTATTTGCACTGTGTATGGAAATGGGAGCGCAATAGTGACTTTCCTTACCAGAAAACACCTCTTGCTCGTAGGACCAGAAACTGCATGGGATTCAACTCCATTTCTGACTGTGAAACAAACACTAGCTCGCCTTACAAGAAACACACTCTGCTTTTGAGAAAAGAGCACTCTTCTACTCTACTGTGTTTCCTATGGGGTCCGAACAGTGAGCTTGCTCAGAACAAAAGAACTGTGCTTCCTACACACACGGACCATATGTAGTTCAACTCTGCTTAGGAAACTGACAAGAACAGTAGCTCCTCTTCAGTCCAATACACTGTACTTGCTGGGAACAGACGCCAGTGCTATTTGCACTGTGTATGGCAATAGGAGCACAATAGTGTCTCTTCTTATCAGAAAACAACTCTTGCTCATAGGACCAGAAACTGCATGGGATTCAACTCCATTTCTGACTGGGAAACAAACACTAGCTCGCCTTAGAAGAAAGGCACTCTGATTTTGAGAAAAGAGCACTCTTCTACTCTACTGTGTTTCCTATGGTGTCCGAATAGTGAGCTTGCTCAGAACAAAAGAACTGTGCTTCCTACACACAGGGGCCATATCTAGTTCAACTCTGCTTAGGAAACTGACAAGAACAGTAGCTACGCTTCGGTCCAATACACTGAACTTGCTGGGAACAGACGCGAGTGCTATTTGCACTGTGTATGGAAAAGGGAGCGCAATAGTGACTTTCTTTACCAGAAAACAACTCTTGCTCGTAGGACCAGAAACTGCATGGGATTCAACTCCATTTCTAACTGGGAAACAAACGCTAGCTCGCCTTACAAGAAACACACTCTGCTTTTGAGAAAAGAGCACTCTTCTACTCTACTGTGTTTCCTATAAGGTCCGAACAGTGAGCTTGCTCAGAGCAAAAGAACTGTGCTTCCTACACACACGGGCCATATCTAGTTCAATTCGGCTTAGGAAACTGACAAGAACAGTAGCTCCGCTTCAGTCCAATACACTGTACTTGCTGGGAACAGATGCGAGTGCTATTTGCACTGTGTATGGCAATGGGAGCTCAATAGTGACTTTATTACCAGAAAACAACTATTGCTCGTAGGACCAAAAACTGGATGTGATTCAACTCCATTTCGGACTGGGAAACAAACGCTAGCTCGCCTTACAAGAAACACACTCTGCTTTTGAGAAAAGAGCAGTCTTCTACTCTACTGTGTTTCCTATGGGGTCCGAACAGTGAGCTTGCTCAGAACAAAAGAATTGTGCTTCCTACACACACGGGCCATATCTAGTTAAACTCTGCTTAGGAAACTGACAAGAACAGTAGATCCTCTTCAGTCAAATACACTGTACTAGCTGGGAACAGACGCGAGTGCTATTTGCCCTGTGTAAGGCAATAGGAGCACAATAGTGACTCTTCTTATCAGAAAACAACTCTTACTCATAGGACAAGAAACTGCATGGGATTCAACTCCATTTCTGACAGGGAAACTAACACTAGCTCGCCTTACAAGAAAGACTCTCTGATTTTGAGAAAAGAGCACTCTTCTACTCTACTGTGTTTCCTATGGGGTCCAAATAGTGAGCTTGCTCAGAACAAAAGAACTGTGCTTCCTACACACAGGGGCCATATCTAGTTCAACTCTGCTTAGGAAACTGACAAGAACAGTAGCTCCGCTTCAGTCCAATACACTGTAATTGCTGGGAACAGACGCGAGTGCTATTTGCACTGTGTATGGAAGTGGGAGCGCAATAGTGACTTTCCTTACCAGAAAACAACTCTTGGTCGGAGGACCAAAAAGTGCATGTGATTCATCTCCATTTAAGACTGGGAAACAAATGCTAGCTTGCCTTACAAGAAACACACTCTGCTTTTGAGAAAAGAGCACTCTTCTACTCTACTGTGTTTCCTAGGGGGTCTGAACAGTGAGCTTGCTCAGAACAAAAGAACTGTGCTTCTTACACACGCGGACCATATCTAGTTCATCTCTGCTTAGGAAACTGACAAGAACAGTAGCTCCGCTTCAGTCCAATACACTGTACTTGCCGGGAACAGACTCGAGTGCTATTTGCACTGTGTATGGAAATGGGAGCGCAATAGTGACGTTCCTTACCAGAAAACACCTGTTGCTCGTAGGACCAGAAACTGCATGGGATTCAACTCCATTTCTGACTGCGAAACAAACACTAGCTCGCCTTACAAGAAACACACTCTGCTTTTGAGTAAAGAGCACTCTTCTACTCTACTGTGTTTCCTATGGAGTTCGAACAGTGAGCTTGCTCAGAACAAAAGAACTGTGCTTCCTACACACAGGGGCCATATCTAGTTCAACTCTGCTTAGGAAACTGACAAGAACAGTAGCTCCGCTTCAGTCCAATACACTGTAATTGCTGGGAACAGACGCCAGTGCTATTTGCACTGAGTATGGAAATGGGAGCGCAATAGTGACTTTCCTTACCAGAAAACAACTCTTGGTCATAGGACCAAAAACTGCATGTGATTCAACTCCGTTTAGGACTGGGAAACAAATGCCAGCTCGCATTACAAGAAACACACTCTGCTTTTGAGAAAAGAGCACTCTTCTACTCTACTGTGTTTCCTATAGGGCCAGAACAGTGAGCTTGCTCAGAACAAAAGAACTGTGCTTCATACAAATACTGCCATATCTAGTTCAATTCTGCTTAGGAAACTGAAAAGAACAGTAGCTCCTGTTCAGTGCAATACACTGTACATGCTGGGAACAGACGCCAGTGCTATTTGCCCTGTGTATGACAATGGGATCGCAATAGTGACTCTTATTACCAGAAAACAACTCTTGCTCGTAGGACAAGAAACTGCATGTGGTTCAACTCCATTTAGGATTGGGAAACAAACTCTAGCTCGCCTAACAAGAAACACACTCTGCTTTTGAGAAAAGAGCACTCTTCTACTCGACTGTGTATCCTATGGGGTCCGAACAGTGAGCTAGCTCAGAAAAAAAGAACTGTGCTTCCTACACACAGGGGCCATAATTAGTTCAACTCTGCTTAGGAAACTGACAAGAACAGTGGCTCCTCTTCAGTCCAATACACTTTACTTGCTGGGAACAGACGCGAGTGCTATTGGCATGGTGTAATGCAATGGGAGCGCAAGAGTGACTTTCCTTACCAGAAAACAACTCTTGCTCATAGGACTAGAAACTGCATGTGATACAGCTCCATTTAGGACTGAGAAACAAATGCTACCTCGCCTTACAAGAAACACACGCTGCTTTTGAGAAAAGAGCACTCTTCTACTCTACTGTGTTTCCTATGGGGTCCGAAAGGTGAGCTTGCTCAGAACAAAAGAACTGTGCTTCCTACACACACGGACCATATGTAGTTCAAGTCTGCTTAGGAAACTGACAAGAACAGTAGCTCCTATTCAGTCCAATACATTGTACATGCTGGGAACAGACGCGAGTGCTATTATCACTGTGTATGGCAATAGAAGCACAATAGTGTCTCTTCTTATCAGAAAACAACTCTTGCTCATAGGACCAGAAACTGCATGGGATTCAACTCCATTTCTGACTGGGAAACAAACACTAGCTCGCCTTACAAGAAAGACACTCTGATTTTGAGAAAAGAGCACTCTTCTACTCTACTGTGTTTCCTATGGGGTCCGAATAATGAGTTTGCTCAGAACAAAAGAACTGTGCTTCCTACAGACAGGGGCCATATCTAGTTCAACTCTGCTTAGGAAACTGAAAAGAACAGTAGATCCTCTTCAGTCCAATACACTGAACATGCTGGGAACAGACGCCAGGGCTATTTGCCCTCTGTATGACAATGGGAGCACAATAGTGACTCTTCTTACCAGAAAAAAACTCTTGCTCGTAGGACCAGAAACTGTATGGGATTGAACTCCATTTAGGACTGGGAAACAAACGCTAGCTCTCCTCACAAGAAACACACTCTGCTTTTGAGAAAAGAGCACTCTTCTACTCCACTGTGTATCCTATGGGGTCGGAACTGTGAGCTTGCTCAGAACAAAAGAACTGTGCTTCCTACACACAGGGGCCATATCTAGTTCAACTCTGCTTTGGAAATTGACAAGAACAGCAGCTCCTCTTCAGTCCAATACACTGTACTAGCTGGGAACAGACGTGAGTGCTATTTGCACTGTGTATGGCAATGGGAGTGCAATAGTGACTTTCCTTACCAGAAAAAAACTCTTACTCATAGGACAAGAAACTGCATGGGACTCAACTCTATTTCTGACTGGGAAACAAACACTAGCTCGCCTTACAAGAAAGACTCTCTGATTTTGAGAAAAGAGCACTCTTCTACTCTACTGTGTTTCCTATGGGGTCCAAATAGTGAGCTTCTCAGAACAAAAGAACTGTGCTTCCTACACACAGGGGCCATATCTAGTTCAACTCTGCGTAGGAAACTGACAAGAACAGTAGCTCCGCTTCAGTCCAATACACTGTAATTGCTGGGAACAGTCGCGAGTGCTATTTGCACTGTGTATGGAAATGGGAGCACAATAATGACTTTCCTTACCAGAAAACAACTCTTGGTCATAGGACCAAAAACTGCATTTGATTCAACTCCATTTAGGACTGGGAAACAAATGCCAGCTCGCATTACAAGAAACACACTCTGCTTTTGAGAAAAGAGCACTCTTCTACTCTAGTGTGTTTCCTATTGGGCCAGAACAGTGAATTTGCTCAGAACAAAAGAACTGTGCTTCCTACACACATGGACCATATCTAGTTCAACTCTGCTTAGGAAACTGACAAGAACAGTAGCTCCGCTTCAGTCCAATACACTGTACTTGCCGGGAACAGACTCGAGTGCTATTTGCACTGAGTATGGAAATGGGAGCGCAATAGTGACTTTCCTTACCAGAAAACAACTCTTGCTCGTAGGACCAAAAACAGCATGTGATTCAACTCCGTTTAGGACTGGGAAACAAACACTAGCTCGCCTTACAAGAAACACACTCTGCTTTTGAGAAAAGAGCACTCTTCGACTCTACTGTGTTTACTATAGGGCCAGAACAGTGAGCTTGCTCAGAACAAAAGAAATGTGCTTCCTACACACAGGGGCCATATCTAGTTCAACTCTGCTTAGGAAACTGACAAGAACAGTAGCTCCGCTTCAGTCCAGTACACTGTACTTGCTGGGAACAGACGCCAGTGCTATTTGCACTGTGTATGGAAATGGGAGCGCAATAGTGACTTTCCTTACCAGAAAACACCTCTTGCTCGTAGGACCAGAAACTGCATGGGATTCAACTCCATTTCTGACTGTGAAACAAACACTAGCTCGCCTTACAAGAAACACACTCTGCTTTTGAGAAAAGAGCACTCTTCTACTCTACTGTGTTTCCTATGGGGTCCGAACAGTGAGCTTGCTCAGAACAAAAGAACTGTGCTTCCTACACACACGGACCATATGTAGTTCAACTCTGCTTAGGAAACTGACAAGAACAGTAGCTCCTCTTCAGTCCAATACACTGTACTTGCTGGGAACAGACGCCAGTGCTATTTGCACTGTGTATGGCAATAGGAGCACAATAGTGTCTCTTCTTATCAGAAAACAACTCTTGCTCATAGGACCAGAAACTGCATGGGATTCAACTCCATTTCTGACTGGGAAACAAACACTAGCTCGCCTTAGAAGAAAGGCACTCTGATTTTGAGAAAAGAGCACTCTTCTACTCTACTGTGTTTCCTATGGTGTCCGAATAGTGAGCTTGCTCAGAACAAAAGAACTGTGCTTCCTACACACAGGGGCCATATCTAGTTCAACTCTGCTTAGGAAACTGACAAGAACAGTAGCTACGCTTCCGTCCAATACACTGAACTTGCTGGGAACAAACGCGAGTGCTATTTGCACTGTGTATGGAAAAGGGAGCGCAATAGTGACTTTCTTTACCAGAAAACAACTCTTGCTCGTAGGACCAGAAACTGCATGGGATTCAACTCCATTTCTAACTGGGAAACAAACGCTAGCTCGCCTTACAAGAAACACACTCTGCTTTTGAGAAAAAAGCACTCTTCTACTCTACTGTGTTTCCTATAAGGTCCGAACAGTGAGCTTGCTCAGAGCAAAAGAACTGTGCTTCCTACACACACGGGCCATATCTAGTTCAATTCGGCTTAGGAAACTGACAAGAACAGTAGCTCCGCTTCAGTCCAATACACTGTACTTGCTGGGAACAGATGCGAGTGCTATTTGCACTGTGTATGGCAATGGGAGCTCAATAGTGACTTTATTACCAGAAAACAACTATTGCTCGTAGGACCAAAAACTGGATGTGATTCAACTCCATTTCGGACTGGGAAACAAACGCTAGCTCGCCTTACAAGAAACACACTCTGCTTTTGAGAAAAGAGCAGTCTTCTACTCTACTGTGTTTCCTATGGGGTCCGAACAGTGAGCTTGCTCAGAACAAAAGAATTGTGCTTCCTACACACACGGGCCATATCTAGTTAAACTCTGCTTAGGAAACTGACAAGAACAGTAGATCCTCTTCAGTCAAATACACTGTACTAGCTGGGAACAGACACGAGTGCTATTTGCCCTGTGTAAGGCAATAGGAGCACAATAGTGACTCTTCTTATCAGAAAACAACTCTTACTCATAGGACAAGAAACTGCATGGGATTCAACTCCATTTCTGACAGGGAAACTAACACTAGCTCGCCTTACAAGAAAGACTCTCTGATTTTGAGAAAAGAGCACTCTTCTACTCTACTGTGTTTCCTATGGGGTCCAAATAGTGAGCTTGCTCAGAACAAAAGAACTGTGCTTCCTACACACAGGGGCCATATCTAGTTCAACTCTGCTTAGGAAACTGACAAGAACAGTAGCTCCGCTTCAGTCCAATACACTGTAATTGCTGGGAACAGACGCGAGTGCTATTTGCACTGTGTATGGAAGTGGGAGCGCAATAGTGACTTTCCTTACCAGAAAACAACTCTTGGTCGGAGGACCAAAAAGTGCATGTGATTCATCTCCATTTAAGACTGGGAAACAAATGCTAGCTTGCCTTACAAGAAACACACTCTGCTTTTGAGAAAAGAGCACTCTTCTACTCTACTGTGTTTCCTAGGGGGTCTGAACAGTGAGCTTGCTCAGAACAAAAGAACTGTGCTTCTTACACACGCGGACCATATCTAGTTCATCTCTGCTTAGGAAACTGACAAGAACAGTAGCTCCGCTTCAGTCCAATACACTGTACTTGTCGGGAACAGACTCGAGTGCTATTTGCACTGAGTATGGAAATGGGAGCGCAATAGTGACTTTCCTTACCAGAAAACAACTCTTGCTCATAGGACCAAAAACAGCATGTGATTCAACTCCGTTTAGGACTGGGAAACAAACACTAGCTCGCCTTACAAGAAACACACTCTGCTTTGAGAAAAGAGCACTCTTCGACTCTACTGTGTTTACTATAGGGCCAGAACAGTGAGCTTGCTCAGAACAAAAGAACTGTGCTTCCTACACACAGGGGCCATATGTAGTTCAACTCTGCTTAGGAAACTGACAAGAACAGTAGCTCCTCTTCAGTCCAATACACTGTACTTGCTGGGAACAGACGCCAGTGCTATTTGCACTGTGTATGGCAATAGGAGCACAATAGTGTCTCTTCTTATCAGAAAACAACTCTTGCTCATAGGACCAGAAACTGCATGGGATTCAACTCCATTTCTGATTGGAAAACAAACACTAGCTCGCCTTAGAAGAAAGGCACTCTGATTTTGAGAAAAGAGCACTCTTCTACTCTACTGTGTTTCCTATGGTGTCCGAATAGTGAGCTTGCTCAGAACAAAAGAACTGTGCTTCCTACACACAGGGGCCATATCTAGTTCAACTCTGCTTAGGAAACTGAAAAGAACAGTAGATCCTCTTCAGTCCAATACACTGAACCTGCTGGGAACAGACGCCAGGGCTATTTGCCCTCTGTATGACAATGGGAGCACAATAGTGACTCTTCTTACCAGAAAAAAACTCTTGCTCGTAGGACCAGAAACTGTATGGGATTGAACTCCATTTAGGACTGGGAAACAAACGCTAGCTCTCCTCACAAGAAACACACTCTGCTTTTGAGAAAAGAGCACTCTTCTACTCCACTGTGTATCCTATGGGGTCGGAACTGTGAGCTTGCTCAGAACAAAAGAACTGTGCTTCCTACACACAGGGGCCATATCTAGTTCAACTCTGCTTTGGAAATTGACAAGAACAGCAGCTCCTCTTCAGTCCAATACACTGTACTAGCTGGGAACAGACGTGAGTGCTATTTGCACTGTGTATGGCAATGGAGTGCAATAGTGACTTTCCTTACCAGAAAAAAACTCTTACTCATAGGACAAGAAACTGCATGGGACTCAACTCTATTTCTGACTGGGAAACAAACACTAGCTCGCCTTACAAGAAAGACTCTCTGATTTTGAGAAAAGAGCACTCTTCTACTCTACTGTGTTTCCTATGGGGTCCAAATAGTGAGCTTCTCAGAACAAAAGAACTGTGCTTCCTACACACAGGGGCCATATCTAGTTCAACTCTGCGTAGGAAACTGACAAGAACAGTAGCTCCGCTTCAGTCCAATACACTGTAATTGCTGGAACAGTCGCGAGTGCTATTTGAACTGTGTATGGAAATGGGAGCACAATAATGACTTTCCTTACCAGAAAACAACTCTTGGTCATAGGACCAAAAACTGCATGTGATTCAACTCCATTTAGGACTGGGAAACAAATGCCAGCTCGCATTACAAGAAACACACTCTGCTTTTGAGAAAAGAGCACTTTTCTACTCTAGTGTGTTTCCTATTGGGCCAGAACAGTGAATTTGCTCAGAACAAAAGAACTGTGCTTCCTACACACATGGACCATATCTAGTTCAACTCTGCTTAGGAAACTGACAAGAACAGTAGCTCCGCTTCAGTCCAATACACTGTACTTGCCGGGAACAGACTCGAGTGCTATTTGCACTGAGTATGGAAATGGGAGCGCAATAGTGACTTTCCTTACCAGAAAACAACTCTTGCTCGTAGGACCAAAAACAGCATGTGATTCAACTCCGTTTAGGACTGGGAAACAAACACTAGCTCGCCTTACAAGAAACACACTCTGCTTTTGAGAAAAGAGCACTCTTCGACTCTACTGTGTTTACTATAGGGCCAGAACAGTGAGCTTGCTCAGAACAAAAGAACTGTGCTTCCTACACACAGGGGCCATATCTAGTTCAACTCTGCTTAGGAAACTGACAAGAACAGTAGCTACGCTTCAGTCCAATACACTGTACTTGCTGGGAACAGACGCGAGTGCTATTTGCACTGTGTATGTAAATGGGAGCGCAATAGTGACTTTCCTTACCAGAAAACAACTCTTGGTCGGAGGACAAGAAACTGCAAGTGATTCAACTCCATTTAGGACTGGGAAACAAATGCTATCTCGCCTTACAAAAAACACACTCTGCTTTTGAGAAAAGAGCACTCTTCTACTCTACTGTGTTTTCTAGGGGGCCTGAACAGTGAGCTTGCTCAGAACAAAAGTACTGTGCTTCCTACACACACGGGCCTTATCTAGTTCATCTCTGCTTAGGAAACTGACAAGAACAGTAGCTCCGCTTCAGTCCAGTACACTGTACTTGCTGGGAACAGACGCCAGTGCTATTTGCACTGTGTATGGAAATGGGAGCGCAATAGTGACTTTCCTTACCAGAAAACACCTCTTGCTCGTAGGACCAGAAACTGCAGGGGATTCAACTCCATTTCTGACTGTGAAACAAACACTAGCTCGCCTTACAAGAAACACACTCTGCTTTTGAGAAAAGAGCACTCTTCTACTCTACTGTGTTTCCTATGGGGTCCGAACAGTGAGCTTGCTCAGAACAAAAGAACTGTGCTTCCCACACACACGGGCCATATCTAGTTCAATTCGGCTTAGGAAACTGACAAGAACAGTAGCTCCGCTTCAGTCCAATACACTGTACTTGCTGGGAACAGATGCGAGTGCTATTTGCACTGTGTATGGCAATGGGAGCTCAATAGTGACTTTATTACCAGAAAACAACTCTTGCTCGTAGGACCAAAAACTGGATGTGATTCAACTCCATTTCGGACTGGGAAACAAACGCTAGCTCGCCTTACAAGAAACACACTCTGCTTTTGAGAAAAGAGCACTCTTCTACTCTACTGTGTTTCCTATGGGGTCCGAACAGTGAGCTTGCTCAGAACAAAAGAACTGTGCTTCCTACACACAGGGGCCATATCTAGTTAAACTCTGCTTAGGAAACTGACAAGAACAGTAGATCCTCTTCAGTCAAATACACTGTACTAGCTGGGAACAGACGCGAGTGCTATTTGCCCTGTGTAAGGCAATAGGAGCACAATAGTGACTCTTCTTATCAGAAAACAACTCTTACTCATAGGACAAGAAACTGCATGGGATTCAACTCCATTTCTTACAGGGAAACTAACACTAGCTCGCCTTACAAGAAAGACTCTCTGATTTTGAGAAAAGAGCACTCTTCTACTCTACTGTGTTTCCTATGGGGTCCAAATAGTGAGCTTGCTCAGAACAAAAGAACTGTGCTTCCTACACACAGGGGCCATATCTAGTTCAACTCTGCTTAGGAAACTGACAAGAACAGTAGCTCCGCTTCAGTCCAATACACTGTAATTGCTGGGAACAGACGCAAGTGCTATTTGCACTGTGTATGGAAGTGGGAGCGCAATAGTGACTTTCCTTACCAGAAAACAACTCTTGGTCGGAGGACCAAAAAGTGCATGTGATTCATCTCCATTTAAGACTGGGAAACAAATGCTAGCTTGCCTTACAAGAAACACACTCTGCTTTTGAGAAAAGAGCACTCTTCTACTCTACTGTGTTTCCTAGGGGGTCTGAACAGTGAGCTTGCTCAGAACAAAAGAACTGTGCTTCTTACACACGCGGACCATATCTAGTTCATCTCTGCTTAGGAAACTGACAAGAACAGTAGCTCCGCTTCAGTCCAATACACTGTACTTGCCGGGAACAGACTCGAGTGCTATTTGCACTGAGTATGGAAATGGGAGCGCAATAGTGACTTTCCTTACCAGAAAACAACTCTTGCTCGTAGGACCAAAAACAGCATGTGATTCAACTCCGTTTAGGACTGGGAAACAAACACTAGCTCGCCTTACAAGAAACACAATCTGCTTTTGAGAAAAGAGCACTCTTCGACTCTACTGTGTTTACTATAGGGCCAGAACAGTGAGCTTGCTCAGAACAAAAGAACTGTGCTTCCTACACACAGGGGCCATATGTAGTTCAACTCTGCTTAGGAAACTGACAAGAACAGTAGCTCCGCTTCAGTCCAATACACTGTACTTGCCGGGAACAGACTCGAGTGCTATTTGCACTGAGTATGGAAATGGGAGCGCAATAGTGACTTTCCTTACCAGAAAACAACTCTTGCTCGTAGGACCAAAAACAGCATGTGATTCAACTCCGTTTAGGACTGGGAAACAAACACTAGCTCGCCTTACAAGAAACACACTCTGCTTTTGAGAAAAGAGCACTCTTCGACTCTACTATGTTTACTATAGGGCCAGAACAGTGAGCTTGCTCAGAACAAAAGAACTGTGCTTCCTACACACAGGGGCCATATCTAGTTCAACTCTGCTTAGGAAACTGACAAGAACAGTAGCTACGCTTCAGTCCAATACACTGTACTTGCTGGGAACAGACGCGAGTGCTATTTGCACTGTGTATGTAAATGGGAGCGCAATAGTGACTTTCCTTACCAGAAAACAACTCTTGGTCGGAGGACAAGAAACTGCAAGTGATTCAACTCCATTTAGGACTGGGAAACAAATGCTATCTCGCCTTACAAAAAACACACTCTTCTTTTGAGAAAAGAGCACTCTTCTACTCTACTGTGTTTTCTAGGGGGCCTGAACAGTGAGCTTGCTCAGAACAAAAGTACTGTGCTTCCTACACACACGGGCCTTATCTAGTTCATCTCTGCTTAGGAAACTGACAAGAACAGTAGCTCCGCTTCAGTCCAGTACACTGTACTTGCTGGGAACAGACGCCAGTGCTATTTGCACTGTGTATGGAAATGGGAGCGCAATAGTGACTTTCCTTACCAGAAAACACCTCTTGATCGTAGGACCAGAAACTGCATGGGATTCAACTCCATTTGTAACTGGGAAACAAACACTAGCTCGCCTTACAAGAAACACACTCTGCTTTTGAGAAAAGAGCACTCTTCTACTCTACTGTGTTTCCTATGGGGTCCAAATAGTGAGCTTGCTCAGAACAAAAGAACTGTGCTTCCTACACACAGGGGCCATATCTAGTTCAACTCTACTTAGCAAACTGAGAAGAACAGTAGCTCTGCTTCAGTCCAATACACTGTACTTGCTGGGAACAGATGCGAGTGCTATTTACACTGTGTATGGCAATGGGAGCGCAACAGTGACTTTATTACCAGAAAACAACTCTTGCTCGTAGGACCAAAAACTGCATGTGATTCATCTCCATCTAGGACTGGGAAACAAACGCTATCTCGCCTTACAAGAAACACACTCTGCTTTTGAGAAAAGAGCACTCTTCTACTCTACTGTGTTTCCTATAAGGTCCGAACAGTGAGCTTGCTCAGAACAAAAGAACTGTGCTTCCTACACACAGGGGCCATATCTAGTTCAATTCGGCTTAGGAAACTGACAAGAACAGTAGCTCCGCTTCAGTCCAATACACTGTACTTGCTGGGAACAGATGCGAGTGCTATTTGCACTGTGTATGGCAATGGGAGCTCAATAGTGACTTTATTACCAGAAAACAACTCTTGCTCGTAGGACCAAAAACTGGATGTGATTCAACTCCATTTAGGACTGGGAAACAAACGCTAGCTCGCCTTACAAGAAACACACTCTGCTTTTGAGGAAAGAGCAGTCTTCTACTCTACTGTGTTTCCTATGGGGTCCGAACAGTGAGCTTGCTCAGAACAAAAGAATTGTGCTTCCTACACACACGGGCCATATCTAGTTCAACTCTGCTTAGGAAACTGACAAGAACAGTAGATCCTCTTCAGTCAAATACACTGTACTAGCTGGGAACAGACGCGAGTGCTATTTGCCCTGTGTAATGCAATAGGAGCACAATAGTGACTCTTCTTATCAGAAAACAACTCTTACTCATAGGACAAGAAACTGCATGGGATTCAACTCCATTTCTGACAGGGAAACTAACACTAGCTCGCCTTACAAGAAAGACTCTCTGATTTTGAGAAAAGAGCACTCTTCTACTCTACTGTGTTTCCTATGGGGTCCAAATAGTGAGCTTGCTCAGAACAAAAGAACTGTGCTTCCTACACACAGGGGCCATATCTAGTTCAACTCTGCTTAGGAAACTGACAAGAACAGTAGCTCCGCTTCAGTCCAATACACTGTAATTGCTGGGAACAGACGCGAGTGCTATTTGCACTGTGTATGGAAGTGGGAGCGCAATAGTGACTTTCCTTACCAGAAAACAACTCTTGGTAGGAGGACCAAAAAGTGCATGTGATTCATCTCCATTTAGGACTGGGAAACAAATGCTAGCTTGCCTTACAAGACACACACTCTGCTTTTGAGAAAAGAGCACTCTTCTACTCTACTGTGTTTCCTAGGGGGTCTGAACAGTGAGCTTGCTCAGAACAAAAGAACTGTGCTTCTTACACACGCGGACCATATCTAGTTCATCTCTGCTTAGGAAACTGACAAGAACAGTAGCTCCGCTTCAGTCCAATACACTGTACTTGCCGGGAACAGACTCGAGTGCTATTTGCACTGAGTATGGATATGGGAGCGCAATAGTGACTTTCCTTACCAGAAAACAACTCTTGCTCGTAGGACCAAAAACAGCATGTGATTCAACTCCGTTTAGGACTGGGAAACAAACACTAGCTCGCCTTACAAGAAACACACTCTGCTTTTGAGAAAAGAACACTCTTCGACTCTACTGTGTTTACTATAGGGCCAGAACAGTGAGCTTGCTCAGAACAAAAGAACTGTGCTTCCTACACACAGGGGCCATATCTAGTTCAACTCTGCTTAGGAAACTGACAAGAACAGTAGCTACGCTTCAGTCCAATACACTGTACTTTCTGGGAACAGACGCGAGTGCTATTTGCACTGTGTATGTAAATGGGAGCGCAATAGTGACTTTCCTTACCAGAAAACAACTCTTGGTCGGAGGACAAGAAACTGCAAGTGATTCAACTCCATTTAGGACTGGGAAACAAATGCTATCTCGCCTTACAAAAAACACACTCTGCTTTTGAGAAAAGAGCACTCTTCTACTCTACTGTGTTTTCTAGGGGGCCTGAACAGTGAGCTTGCTCAGAACAAAAGTACTGTGCTTCCTACACACACGGGCCTTATCTAGTTCATCTCTGCTTAGGAAACTGACAAGAACAGTAGCTCCGCTTCAGTCCAGTACACTGTACTTGCTGGGAACAGACGCCAGTGCTATTTGCACTGTGTATGGAAATGGGAGGGCAATAGTGACTTTCCTTACCAGAAAACACCTCTTGCTCGTAGGACCAGAAACTGCATAGGATTCAACTCCATTTCTGACTGGGAAACAAACACTAGCTCGCCTTACAAGAAACACACTCTGCTTTTGAGAAAAGAGCACTCTTCTACTCTACGGTGTTTCCTATGGGGTCCAAATAGTGAGCATGCTCAGAACAAAAGAACTGTGCTTCCTACACACAGGGGCCATATCTAGTTCAACTCTGCTTAGCAAACTGAGAAGAACAGTAGCTCTGCTTCAGTCCAATACACTGTACTTGCTGGGAACAGATGCGAGTGCTATTTACACTGTGTATGGCAATGGGAGCGCAACAGTGACTTTATTACCAGAAAACAACTCTTGCTCGTAGGACCAAAAACTGCATGTGATTCATCTCCATTTAGGACTGGGAAACAAACGCTAGCTCGCCTTACAAGAAACACACTCTGCTTTTGAGAAAAGAGCAGTGATCTACTCTACTGTGTTTCCTATGGGGCCCGAACAGTGAGCTTGCTCAGAACAAAAGAACTGTGCTTCCTACACACACGGGGCATATCTAGTTCAACTCTGCTTAGGAAACTGACAAGAACAGTAGCTCCTCTTCAGTCCAATACACTGTACTTGCTGGGAACAGACGCGAGTGCTATTGGCACTGTGTATGGCAATGGGAGCACAATAGTGACTTTCCTTACCAGAAAACAACTCTTGCTCGTAGTACCAGAAACTGCATGTGATTCACCTCCATTTAGGACTGGGAAACAAACGCTAGCTCGCCTTACAAGAAACACACTCTGCTTTGGGAAAAGAGCAGTGTTCTACTCTACTGTGTTTCCTATGGGGTCCGAACAGTGAGCTTGCTCAGAACAAAAGAACTGTGCTTCCTACACACACGGGGCATATCTAGTTCAACTCTGCTTAGGAAACTGACAAGAACAGTAGCTCCTCTTCAGTCCAATACACTGTACTTGCTGGGAACAGAAGCCAGTGCTATTTGCACTGTGTATGGCAATAGGAGCACAATAGTGTCTCTTCTTATCAGAAAACAACTCTTGCTCATAGGACCAGAAACTGCATGGGATTCAACTCCATTTCTGACTGGGAAACAAACACTAGCTCGCCTTAGAAGAAAGGCACTCTGATTTTGAGAAAAGAGCACTCTTCTACTCTACTGTGTTTCCTATGGTGTCCGAATAGTGAGCTTGCTCAGAACAAAAGAACTGTGCTTCCTATACACAGGGGCCATATCTAGTTCAACTCTGCTTAGGAAACTGACAAGAACAGTAGCTACGCTTCGGTCCAATACACTGAACTTGCTGGGAACAGACGCGAGTGCTATTTGCACTGTGTATGGAAATGGGAGCGCAATAGTGACTTTCTTTACCAGAAAACAACTCTTGCTCATAGGACCAGAAACTGCATGGGATTCAACTCCATTTGTAACTGGGAAACAAACGCTAGCTCGCCTTACAAGAAACACACTCTGCTTTTGAGAAAAGAGCACTCTTCTACTCTACTGTGTTTCCTATAAGGTCCGAACAGTGAGCTTGCTCAGAACAAAAGAACTGTGCTTCCTACACACAGGGGCCATATCTAGTTCAATTCGGCTTAGGAAACTGACAAGAACAGTAGCTCCGCTTCAGTCCAATACACTGTACTTGCTGGGAACAGATGCGAGTGCTATTTGCACTGTGTATGGCAATGGGAGCTCAATAGTGACTTTATTACCAGAAAACAACTCTTGCTCGTAGGACCAAAAACTGGATGTGATTCAACTCCATTTAGGACTGGGAAACAAACGCTAGCTCGCCTTACAAGAAACACACTCTGCTTTTGAGGAAAGAGCAGTCTTCTACTCTACTGTGTTTCCTATGGGGTCCGAACAGTGAGCTTGCTCAGAACAAAAGAATTGTGCTTCCTACACACACGGGCCATATCTAGTTCAACTCTGCTTAGGAAACTGACAAGAACAGTAGATCCTCTTCAGTCAAATACACTGTACTAGCTGGGAACAGACGCGAGTGCTATTTGCCCTGTGTAATGCAATAGGAGCACAATAGTGACTCTTCTTATCAGAAAACAACTCTTACTCATAGGACAAGAAACTGCATGGGATTCAACTCCATTTCTGACAGGGAAACTAACACTAGCTCGCCTTACAAGAAAGACTCTCTGATTTTGAGAAAAGAGCCCTCTTCTACTCTACTGTGTTTCCTATGGGGTCCAAATAGTGAGCTTGCTCAGAACAAAAGAACTGTGCTTCCTACACACAGGGGCCATATCTAGTTCAACTCTGCTTAGGAAACTGACAAGAACAGTAGCTCCACTTCAGTCCAATACACTGTAATTGCTGGGAACAGACGCGAGTGCTATTTGCACTGTGTATGGAAGTGGGAGCGCAATAGTGACTTTCCTTACCAGAAAACAACTCTTGGTCGGAGGACCAAAAAGTGCATGTGATTCATCTCCATTTAGGACTGGGAAACAAATGCTAGCTTGCCTTACAAGACACACACTCTGCTTTTGAGAAAAGAGCACTCTTCTACTCTACTGTATTTCCTAGGGGGTCTGAACAGTGAGCTTGCTCAGAACAAAAGAACTGTGCTTCTTACACACGCGGACCATATCTAGTTCATCTCTGCTTAGGAAACTGACAAGAACAGTAGCTCCGCTTCAGTCCAATACACTGTACTTGCCGGGAACAGACTCGAGTGCTATTTGCACTGAGTATGGATATGGGAGCGCAATAGTGACTTTCCTTACCAGAAAACAACTCTTGCTCGTAGGACCAAAAACAGCATGTGATTCAACTCCGTTTAGGACTGGGAAACAAACACTAGCTCGCCTTACAAGAAACACACTCTGCTTTTGAGAAAAGAACACTCTTCGACTCTAATGTGTTTACTATAGGG
Organism: Peromyscus eremicus; assembly: GCF_949786415.1. NCBI lineage: Eukaryota > Metazoa > Chordata > Mammalia > Rodentia > Cricetidae > Peromyscus > Peromyscus eremicus. Next base: position 29,660 of record NW_026735446.1, read on the forward strand.
CCAGAACAGTGAGCTTGCTCAGAACAAAAGAACTGTGCTTCCTACACACAGGGGCCATATCTAGTTCAACTCTGCTTAGCAAACTGAGAAGAACAGTAGCTCCGCTTCATTCCAATACACTGTACTTGCTGGGAACAGATGCGAGTGCTATTTACACTGTGTATGGCAATGGGAGCGCAACAGTGACTTTATTACCAGAAAACAACTCTTGCTCGTAGGACCAAAAACTGCATGTGATTCATCTCCATTTAGGACTGGGAAACAAACGCTAGCTCGCCTTACAAGAAACACACTCTGCTTTTGAGAAAAGAGCAGTGTTCTACCTTACTGTGTTTCCTATGGGGTCCGAACAGTGAGCTTGCTCAGAACAAAAGAACTGTGCTTCCTACACACACGGGGCATATCTAGTTCAACTCTGCTTAGGAAACTGACAAGAACAGTAGCTCTCCTTCAGTCCAATACACTGTACTTGCTGGGAACAGACGCCAGTGCTATTTGCACTGTGTATGGCAATAGGAGCACAATAGTGTCTCTTCTTATCAGAAAACAGCTCTTGCTCATAGGACCAGAAACTGCATGTGATTCAACTCCATTTCTGACTGGGAAACAAACACTAGCTCGCCTTAGAAGAAAGGCACTCTGATTTTGAGAAAAGAGCACTCTTCTACTCTACTGTGTTTCCTATGGTGTCCGAATAGTGAGCTTGCTCAGAACAAAAGAACTGTGCTTCCTATACACAGGGGCCATATCTAGTTCAACTCTGCTTAGGAAACTGACAAGAACAGTAGCTACGCTTCGGTCCAATACACTGAACTTGCTGGGAACAGACGCGAGTGCTATTTGCACTGTGTATGGAAATGGGAGCGCAATAGTGACTTTCTTTACCAGAAAACAACTCTTGCTCGTAGGACCAGAAACTGCATGGGATTCAACTCCATTTGTAACTGGGAAACAAACGCTAGCTCGCCTTACAAGAAACACACTCTGCTTTTGAGAAAAGAGCACTCTTCTACTCTACTGTGTTTCCTATAAGGTCCGAACAGTGAGCTTGCTCAGAACAAAAGAACTGTGCTTCCTACACACAGGGGCCATATCTAGTTCAATTCGGCTTAGGAAACTGACAAGAACAGTAGCTCCGCTTCAGTCCAATACACTGTACTTGCTGGGAACAGACGCGAGTGCTATTTGCACTGTGTATGTAAATGGGAGCGCAATAGTGACTTTCCTTACCAGAAAACAACTCTTGGTCGGAGGACAAGAAACTGCAAGTGATTCAACTCCATTTAGGACTGGGAAACAAATGCTATCTCGCCTTACAAAAAACACACTCTGCTTTTGAGAAAAGAGCACTCTTCTACTCTACTGTGTTTTCTAGGGGGCCTGAACAGTGAGCTTGCTCAGAACAAAAGTACTGTGCTTCCTACACACACGGGCCTTATCTAGTTCATCTCTGCTTAGGAAACTGACAAGAACAGTAGCTCCGCTTCAGTCCAGTACACTGTACTTGCTGGGAACAGACGCCAGTGCTATTTGCACTGTGTATGGAAATGGGAGCGCAATAGTGACTTTCCTTACCAGAAAACACCTCTTGCTCGTAGGACCAGAAACTGCATGGGATTCAACTCCATTTCTGACTGGGAAACAAACACTAGCTCGCCTTACAAGAAACACACTCTGCTTTTGAGAAAAGAGCACTCTTCTACTCTACTGTGTTTCCTATGGGGTCCAAATAGTGAGCTTGCTCAGAACAAAAGAACTGTGCTTCCTACACACAGGGGCCATATCTAGTTCAACTCTGCTTAGCAAACTGAGAAGAACAGTAGCTCTGCTTCAGTCCTATACACTGTACTTGCTGGGAACAGATGCGAGTGCTATTTACACTGTGTATGGCAATGGGAGCGCAACAGTGACTTTATTACCAGAAAACAACTCTTGCTCGTAGGACCAAAAACTGCATGTGATTCATCTCCATTTAGGACTGGGAAACAAACGCTAGCTCGCCTTACAAGAAACACACTCTGCTTTTGAGAAAAGAGCAGTGTTCTACTCTACTGTGTTTCCTATGGGGTCCGAACAGTGAGCTTGCTCAGAACAAAAGAACTGTGCTTCCTACACACACGGGGCATATCTAGTTCAACACTGCTTAGGAAACTGACAAGAACAGTAGCTACGCTTCGGTCCAATACACTGTACTTGCTGGGAACAGATGCGAGTGCTATTTGCACTGTGTATGGCAATAGGAGCACAATAGTGTCTCTTCTTATCAGAAAACAACTCTTGCTCATAGGACCAGAAACTGCATGGGATTCAACTTCATTTCTGACTGGGAAACAAACACTAGCTCGCCTTAGAAGAAAGGCACTCTGATTTTGAGAAAAGAGCACTCTTCTACTCTACTGTGTTTCCTATGGTGTCCGAATAGTGAGCTTGCTCAGAACAAAAGAACTGTGCTTCCTACACACAGGGGCCATATCTAGTTCAACTCTGCTTAGGAAACTGACAAGAACAGTAGCTACGCTTCGGTCCAATACACTGAACTTGCTGGGAACAGACGCGAGTGCTATTTGCACTGTGTATGGAAATGGGAGCGCAATAGTGACTTTCTTTACCAGAAAACAACTCTTGCTCGTAGGACCAGAAACTGCATGTGATTCAACTCCATTTAGGACTGGGAAACAAACGCTAGCTCGCCTTACAAGAAACACACTCTGCTTTTGAGAAAAGAGCACTCTTCTACTCTACTGTGTTTCCTATAAGGTCCGAACACTGAGCTTGCTCAGAACAAAAGAACTGTGCTTCCTACACACAGGGGCCATATATAGTTCAACTCTGCTTAGCAAACTGAGAAGAACAGTAGCTCCGCTTCAGTCCAATACACTGTACTTGCCGGGAACAGACTCGAGTGCTATTTGCACTGAGTATGGATATGGGAGCGCAATAGTGACTTTCCTTACCAGAAAACAACTCTTGCTCGTAGGACCAAAAACAGCATGTGATTCAACTCCGTTTAGGACTGGGAAACAAACACTAGCTCGCCTTACAAGAAACACACTCTGCTTTTGAGAAAAGAACACTCTTCGACTCTAATGTGTTTACTATAGGGCCAGAACAGTGAGCTTGCTCAGAACAAAAGAACTGTGCTTCCTACACACAGGGGCCATATCTAGTTCAACTCTGCTTAGCAAACTGAGAAGAACAGTAGCTCCGCTTCATTCCAATACACTGTACTTGCTGGGAACAGATGCGAGTGCTATTTACACTGTGTATGGCAATGGGAGCGCAACAGTGACTTTATTACCAGAAAACAACTCTTGCTCGTAGGACCAAAAACTGCATGTGATTCATCTCCATTTAGGACTGGGAAACAAACGCTAGCTCGCCTTACAAGAAACACACTCTGCTTTTGAGAAAAGAGCAGTGTTCTACCTTACTGTGTTTCCTATGGGGTCCGAACAGTGAGCTTGCTCAGAACAAAAGAACTGTGCTTCCTACACACACGGGGCATATCTAGTTCAACTCTGCTTAGGAAACTGACAAGAACAGTAGCTCTCCTTCAGTCCAATACACTGTACTTGCTGGGAACAGACGCCAGTGCTATTTGCACTGTGTATGGCAATAGGAGCACAATAGTGTCTCTTCTTATCAGAAAACAGCTCTTGCTCATAGGACCAGAAACTGCATGTGATTCAACTCCATTTCTGACTGGGAAACAAACACTAGCTCGCCTTAGAAGAAAGGCACTCTGATTTTGAGAAAAGAGCACTCTTCTACTCTACTGTGTTTCCTATGGTGTCCGAATAGTGAGCTTGCTCAGAACAAAAGAACTGTGCTTCCTATACACAGGGGCCATATCTAGTTCAACTCTGCTTAGGAAACTGACAAGAACAGTAGCTACGCTTCGGTCCAATACACTGAACTTGCTGGGAACAGACGCGAGTGCTATTTGCACTGTGTATGGAAATGGGAGCGCAATAGTGACTTTCTTTACCAGAAAACAACTCTTGCTCGTAGGACCAGAAACTGCATGGGATTCAACTCCATTTGTAACTGGGAAACAAACGCTAGCTCGCCTTACAAGAAACACACTCTGCTTTTGAGAAAAGAGCACTCTTCTACTCTACTGTGTTTCCTATAAGGTCCGAACAGTGAGCTTGCTCAGAACAAAAGAACTGTGCTTCCTACACACAGGGGCCATATCTAGTTCAATTCGGCTTAGGAAACTGACAAGAACAGTAGCTCCGCTTCAGTCCAATACACTGTACTTGCTGGGAACAGACGCGAGTGCTATTTGCACTGTGTATGTAAATGGGAGCGCAATAGTGACTTTCCTTACCAGAAAACAACTCTTGGTCGGAGGACAAGAAACTGCAAGTGATTCAACTCCATTTAGGACTGGGAAACAAATGCTATCTCGCCTTACAAAAAACACACTCTGCTTTTGAGAAAAGAGCACTCTTCTACTCTACTGTGTTTTCTAGGGGGCCTGAACAGTGAGCTTGCTCAGAACAAAAGTACTGTGCTTCCTACACACACGGGCCTTATCTAGTTCATCTCTGCTTAGGAAACTGACAAGAACAGTAGCTCCGCTTCAGTCCAGTACACTGTACTTGCTGGGAACAGACGCCAGTGCTATTTGCACTGTGTATGGAAATGGGAGCGCAATAGTGACTTTCCTTACCAGAAAACACCTCTTGCTCGTAGGACCAGAAACTGCATGGGATTCAACTCCATTTCTGACTGGGAAACAAACACTAGCTCGCCTTACAAGAAACACACTCTGCTTTTGAGAAAAGAGCACTCTTCTACTCTACTGTGTTTCCTATGGGGTCCAAATAGTGAGCTTGCTCAGAACAAAAGAACTGTGCTTCCTACACACAGGGGCCATATCTAGTTCAACTCTGCTTAGCAAACTGAGAAGAACAGTAGCTCTGCTTCAGTCCAATACACTGTACTTGCTGGGAACAGATGCGAGTGCTATTTACACTGTGTATGGCAATGGGAGCGCAACAGTGACTTTATTACCAGAAAACAACTCTTGCTCGTAGGACCAAAAACTGCATGTGATTCATCTCCATTTAGGACTGGGAAACAAACGCTAGCTCGCCTTACAAGAAACACACTCTGCTTTTGAGAAAAGAGCAGTGTTCTACTCTACTGTGTTTCCTATGGGGTCCGAACAGTGAGCTTGCTCAGAACAAAAGAACTGTGCTTCCTACACACACGGGGCATATCTAGTTCAACTCTGCTTAGGAAACTGACAAGAACAGTAGCTCCTCTTCAGTCCAATACACTGTACTTGCTGGGAACAGACGCGAGTGCTATTGGCACTGTGTATGGCAATGGGAGCACAATAGTGACTTTCCTTACCAGAAAACAACTCTTGCTCGTAGGACCAGAAACTGCATGTGATTCAGCTCCATTTAGGACTGGTAAACAAATGCTAGCTCGCCTTACAAGAAACACACTCTGCTTTTGAGAAAAGAGCACTCTCCTACTCTACTGTGTTTCCTATGGGGTCCGAACATTGAGCTTGCTCAGAACAAAAGAACTGTGCTTCCTATACACACGGACCATATGTAGTTCAACTCTGCTTAGGAAACTGACAAGAACAGTAGCTCCTCTTCAGTCCAATACACTGTACTTGCTGGGAACAGACGCCAGTGCTATTTGCACTGTGTATGGCAATAGGAGCACAATAGTGTCTCTTCTTATCAGAAAACAACTCTTGCTCATAGGACCAGAAACTGCATGGGATTCAACTTCATTTCTGACTGGGAAACAAACACTAGCTCGCCTTAGAAGAAAGGCACTCTGATTTTGAGAAAAGAGCACTCTTCTACTCTACTGTGTTTCCTATGGTGTCCGAATAGTGAGCTTGCTCAGAACAAAAGAACTGTGCTTCCTACACACAGGGGCCATATCTAGTTCAACTCTGCTTAGGAAACTGACAAGAACAGTAGCTACGCTTCGGTCCAATACACTGAACTTGCTGGGAACAGACGCGAGTGCTATTTGCACTGTGTATGGAAATGGGAGCGCAATAGTGACTTTCTTTACCAGAAAACAACTCTTGCTCGTAGGACCAGAAACTGCATGGGATTCAACTCCATTTGTAACTGGGAAACAAACGCTAGCTCGCCTTACAAGAAACACACTCTGCTTTTGAGAAAAGAGCACTCTTCTACTCTACTGTGTTTCCTATAAGGTCCGAACAGTGAGCTTGCTCAGAACAAAAGAACTGTGCTTCCTACACACAGGGGCCATATCTAGTTCAACTCTGCTTAGCAAACTGAGAAGAACAGTAGCTCCGCTTCAGTCCAATACACTGTACTTGCTGGGAACAGATGCGAGTGCTATTTACACTGTGTATGGCAATGGGAGCGCAACAGTGACTTTATTACCAGAAAACAACTCTTGCTCGTAGGACCAAAAACTGCATGTGATTCATCTCCATTTAGGACTGGGAAACAAACGCTGGCTCGCCTTACAAGAAACACACTCTGCTTTTGAGAAAAGAGCAGTGTTCTACTCTACTGTGTTTCCTATGGGGTCCGAACAGTGAGCTTGCTCAGAACAAAAGAACTGTGCTTCCTACACACACGGGGCATATCTAGTTCAACTCTGCTTAGGAAACTGACAAGAACAGTAGCTCCTCTTCAGTCCAATACACTGTACTTGCTGGGAACAGACGCCAGTGCTATTTGCACTGTGTATGGCAATAGGAGCACAATAGTGTCTCTTCTTATCAGACAACAACTCTTGCTCATAGGACCAGAAACTGCATGGGATTCAACTCCATTTCTGACTGGGAAACAAACACTAGCTCGCCTTAGAAGAAAGGCACTCTGATTTTGAGAAAAGAGCACTCTTCTACTCTACTGTGTTTCCTATGGTGTCCGAATAGTGAGCTTGCTCAGAACAAAAGAACTGTGCTTCCTATACACAGGGGCCATATCTAGTTCAACTCTGCTTAGGAAACTGACAAGAACAGTAGCTACGCTTCGGTCCAATACACTGAACTTGCTGGGAACAGACGCGAGTGCTATTTGCACTGTGTATGGAAATGGGAGCGCAATAGTGACTTTCTTTACCAGAAAACAACTCTTGCTCATAGGACCAGAAACTGCATGGGATTCAACTCCATTTGTAACTGGGAAACAAACGCTAGCTCGCCTTACAAGAAACACCCTCTGCTTTTGAGAAAAGAGCACTCTTCTACTCTACTGTGTTTCCTATAAGGTCCGAACAGTGAGCTTGCTCAGAACAAAAGAACTGTGCTTCCTACACACAGGGGCCATATCTAGTTCAATTCGGCTTAGGAAACTGACAAGAACAGTAGCTCCGCTTCAGTCCAATACACTGTACTTGCTGGGAACAGATGCGAGTGCTATTTGCACTGTGTATGGCAATGGGAGCTCAATAGTGACTTTATTACCAGAAAACAACTCTTGCTCGTAGGACCAAAAACTGGATGTGATTCAACTCCATTTAGGACTGGGAAACAAACGCTAGCTCGCCTTACAAGAAACACACTCTGCTTTTGAGGAAAGAGCAGTCTTCTACTCTACTGTGTTTCCTATGGGGTCCGAACAGTGAGCTTGCTCAGAACAAAAGAATTGTGCTTCCTACACACACGGGCCATATCTAGTTCAACTCTGCTTAGGAAACTGACAAGAACAGTAGATCCTCTTCAGTCAAATACACTGTACTAGCTGGGAACAGACGCGAGTGCTATTTGCCCTGTGTAATGCAATAGGAGCACAATAGTGACTCTTCTTATCAGAAAACAACTCTTACTCATAGGACAAGAAACTGCATGGGATTCAACTCCATTTCTGACAGGGAAACTAACACTAGCTCGCCTTACAAGAAAGACTCTCTGATTTTGAGAAAAGAGCACTCTTCTACTCTACTGTGTTTCCTATGGGGTCCAAATAGTGAGCTTGCTCAGAACAAAAGAACTGTGCTTCCTACACACAGGGGCCATATCTAGTTCAACTCTGCTTAGGAAACTGACAAGAACAGTAGCTCCGCTTCAGTCCAATACACTGTAATTGCTGGGAACAGACGCGAGTGCTATTTGCACTGTGTATGGAAGTGGGAGCGCAATAGTGACTTTCCTTACCAGAAAACAACTCTTGGTCGGAGGACCAAAAAGTGCATGTGATTCATCTCCATTTAGGACTGGGAAACAAACGCTGGCTCGCCTTACAAGAAACACACTCTGCTTTTGAGAAAAGAGCAGTGTTCTACTCTACTGTGTTTCCTATGGGGTCCGAACAGTGAGCTTGCTCAGAACAAAAGAACTGTGCTTCCTACACACACGGGGCATATCTAGTTCAACTCTGCTTAGGAAACTGACAAGAACAGTAGCTCCTCTTCAGTCCAATACACTGTACTTGCTGGGAACAGACGCCAGTGCTATTTGCACTGTGTATGGCAATAGGAGCACAATAGTGTCTCTTCTTATCAGACAACAACTCTTGCTCATAGGACCAGAAACTGCATGGGATTCAACTCCATTTCTGACTGGGAAACAAACACTAGCTCGCCTTAGAAGAAAGGCACTCTGATTTTGAGAAAAGAGCACTCTTCTACTCTACTGTGTTTCCTATGGTGTCCGAATAGTGAGCTTGCTCAGAACAAAAGAACTGTGCTTCCTATACACAGGGGCCATATCTAGTTCAACTCTGCTTAGGAGACTGACAAGAACAGTAGCTACGCTTCGGTCCAATACACTGAACTTGCTGGGAACAGACGCGAGTGCTATTTGCACTGTGTATGGAAATGGGAGCGCAATAGTGACTTTCTTTACCAGAAAACAACTCTTGCTCATAGGACCAGAAACTGCATGGGATTCAACTCCATTTGTAACTGGGAAACAAACGCTAGCTCGCCTTACAAGAAACACACTCTGCTTTTGAGAAAAGAGCACTCTTCTACTCTACTGTGTTTCCTATAAGGTCCGAACAGTGAGCTTGCTCAGAACAAAAGAACTGTGCTTCCTACACACAGGGGCCATATCTAGTTCAATTCGGCTTAGGAAACTGACAAGAACAGTAGCTCCGCTTCAGTCCAATACACTGTACTTGCTGGGAACAGATGCGAGTGCTATTTGCACTGTGTATGGCAATGGGAGCTCAATAGTGACTTTATTACCAGAAAACAACTCTTGCTCGTAGGACCAAAAACTGGATGTGATTCAACTCCATTTAGGACTGGGAAACAAACGCTAGCTCGCCTTACAAGAAACACACTCTGCTTTTGAGGAAAGAGCAGTCTTCTACTCTACTGTGTTTCCTATGGGGTCCGAACAGTGAGCTTGCTCAGAACAAAAGAATTGTGCTTCCTACACACACGGGCCATATCTAGTTCAACTCTGCTTAGGAAACTGACAAGAACAGTAGATCCTCTTCAGTCAAATACACTGTACTAGCTGGGAACAGACGCGAGTGCTATTTGCCCTGTGTAATGCAATAGGAGCACAATAGTGACTCTTCTTATCAGAAAACAACTCTTACTCATACTCATAGGACAAGAAACTGCATGGGATTCAACTCCATTTCTGACAGGGAAATTAACACTAGCTCGCCTTACAAGAAAGACTCTCTGATTTTGAGAAAAGAGCACTCTTCTACTCTACTGTGTTTCCTATGGGGTCCAAATATTGAGCTTGCTCAGAACAATAGAACTGTGCTTCCTACACACAGGGGCCATATCTAGTTCAACTCTGCTTAGGAAACTGACAAGAACAGTAGCTCCGCTTCAGTCCAATACACTGTAATTGCTGGGAACAGACGCGAGTGCTATTTGCACTGTGTATGGAAGTGGGAGCGCAATAGTGACTTTCCTTACCAGAAAACAACTCTTGGTCGGAGGACCAAAAAGTGCATGTGATTCATCTCCATTTAGGACTGGGAAACAAATGCTAGCTTGCCTTACAAGACACACACTCTGCTTTTGAGAAAAGAGCACTCTTCTACTCTACTGTGTTTCCTAGGGGGTCTGAACAGTGAGCTTGCTCAGAACAAAAGAACTGTGCTTCTTACACACGCGGACCATATCTAGTTCATCTCTGCTTAGGAAACTGACAAGAACAGTAGCTCCGCTTCAGTCCAATACACTGTACTTGCCGGGAACAGACTCGAGTGCTATTTGCACTGAGTATGGATATGGGAGCGCAATAGTGACTTTCCTTACCAGAAAACAACTCTTGCTCGTAGGACCAAAAACAGCATGTGATTCAACTCCGTTTAGGACTGGGAAACAAACACTAGCTCGCCTTACAAGAAACACACTCTGCTTTTGAGAAAAGAACACTCTTCGACTCTACTGTGTTTACTATAGGGCCAGAACAGTGAGCTTGCTCAGAACAAAAGAACTGTGCTTCCTACACACAGGGGCCATATCTAGTTCAACTCTGCTTAGCAAACTGAGAAGAACAGTAGCTCCGCTTCAGTCCAATATACTGTACTTGCTGGGAACAGATGCGAGTGCTATTTACACTGTGTATGGCAATGGGAGTGCAACAGTGACTTTATTACCAGAAAACAACTCTTGCTCGTAGGACCAAAAACTGCATGTGATTCATCTCCATTTAGGACTGGGAAACAAACGCTAGCTCGCCTTACAAGAAACACACTCTGCTTTTGAGAAAAGAGCAGTGTTCTACTCTACTGTGTTTCCTATGGGGTCCGAACAGTGAGCTTGCTCAGAACAAAAGAACTGTGCTTCCTACACACACGGACCATATGTAGTTCAACTCTGCTTAGGAAACTGACAAGAACAGTAGCTCCTCTTCAGTCCAATACACTGTACTTGCTGGGAACAGACGCCAGTGCTATTTGCACTGTGTATGGCAATAGGAGCACAATAGTGTCTCTTCTTATCAGAAAACAACTCTTGCTCATAGGACCAGAAACTGCATGGGATTCAACTCCATTTCTGACTGGGAAACAAACACTAGCTCGCCTTAGAAGAAAGGCACTCTGATTTTGAGAAAAGAGCACTCTTCTACTCTACTGTGTTTCCTATGGTGTCCGAATAGTGAGCTTGCTCAGAACAAAAGAACTGTGCTTCCTATACACAGGGGCCATATCTAGTTCAACTCTGCTTAGGAAACTGACAAGAACAGTAGCTACGCTTCGGTCCAATACACTGAACTTGCTGGGAACAGACGCGAGTGCTATTTGCACTGTGTATGGAAATGGGAGCGCAATAGTGACTTTCTTTACCAGAAAACAACTCTTGCTCATAGGACCAGAAACTGCATGGGATTCAACTCCATTTGTAACTGGGAAACAAACGCTAGCTCGCCTTACAAGAAACACACTCTGCTTTTGAGAAAAGAGCACTCTTCTACTCTACTGTGTTTCCTATAAGGTCCGAACAGTGAGCTTGCTCAGAACAAAAGAACTGTGCTTCCTACACACAGGGGCCATATCTAGTTCAATTCGGCTTAGGAAACTGACAAGAACAGTAGCTCCGCTTCAGTCCAATACACTGTACTTGCTGGGAACAGATGCGAGTGCTATTTGCACTGTGTATGGCAATGGGAGCTCAATAGTGACTTTATTACCAGAAAACAACTCTTGCTCGTAGGACCAAAAACTGGATGTGATTCAACTCCATTTAGGACTGGGAAACAAACGCTAGCTCGCCTTACAAGAAACACACTCTGCTTTTGAGGAAAGAGCAGTCTTCTACTCTACTGTGTTTCCTATGGGGTCCGAACAGTGAGCTTGCTCAGAACAAAAGAATTGTGCTTCCTACACACACGGGCCATATCTAGTTCAACTCTGCTTAGGAAACTGACAAGAACAGTAGATCCTCTTCAGTCAAATACACTGTACTAGCTGGGAACAGACGCGAGTGCTATTTGCCCTGTGTAATGCAATAGGAGCACAATAGTGACTCTTCTTATCAGAAAACAACTCTTACTCATAGGACAAGAAACTGCATGGGATTCAACTCCATTTCTGACAGGGAAACTAACACTAGCTCGCCTTACAAGAAAGACTCTCTGATTTTGAGAAAAGAGCACTCTTCTACTCTACTGTGTTTCCTATGGGGTCCAAATAGTGAGCTTGCTCAGAACAAAAGAACTGTGCTTCCTACACACAGGGGCCATATCTAGTTCAACTCTGCTTAGGAAACTGACAAGAACAGTAGCTCCGCTTCAGTCCAATACACTGTAATTGCTGGGAACAGACGCGAGTGCTATTTGCACTGTGTATGGAAGTGGGAGCGCAATAGTGACTTTCCTTACCAGAAAACAACTCTTGCTCGTAGGACCAAAAACAGCATGTGATTCAACTCCATTTCTGACTGGGAAACAAACACTAGCTCGCCTTACAAGAAACACACTCTGCTTTTGAGAAAAGAGCACTCTTCTACTCTACGGTGTTTCCTATGGGGTCCAAATAGTGAGCATGCTCAGAACAAAAGAACTGTGCTTCCTACACACAGGGGCCATATCTAGTTCAACTCTGCTTAGCAAACTGAGAAGAACAGTAGCTCTGCTTCAGTCCAATACACTGTACTTGCTGGGAACAGATGCGAGTGCTATTTACACTGTGTATGGCAATGGGAGCGCAACAGTGACTTTATTACCAGAAAACAACTCTTGCTCGTAGGACCAAAAACTGCATGTGATTCATCTCCATTTAGGACTGGGAAACAAACGCTAGCTCGCCTTACAAGAAACACACTCTGCTTTTGAGAAAAGAGCAGTGTTCTACCTTACTGTGTTTCCTATGGGGTCCGAACAGTGAGCTTGCTCAGAACAAAAGAACTGTGCTTCCTACACACACGGGGCATATCTAGTTCAACTCTGCTTAGGAAACTGACAAGAACAGTAGCTCTCCTTCAGTCCAATACACTGTACTTGCTGGGAACAGACGCCAGTGCTATTTGCACTGTGTATGGCAATAGGAGCACAATAGTGTCTCTTCTTATCAGAAAACAGCTCTTGCTCATAGGACCAGAAACTGCATGTGATTCAACTCCATTTCTGACTGGGAAACAAACACTAGCTCGCCTTAGAAGAAAGGCACTCTGATTTTGAGAAAAGAGCACTCTTCTACTCTACTGTGTTTCCTATGGTGTCCGAATAGTGAGCTTGCTCAGAACAAAAGAACTGTGCTTCCTATACACAGGGGCCATATCTAGTTCAACTCTGCTTAGGAAACTGACAAGAACAGTAGCTACGCTTCGGTCCAATACACTGAACTTGCTGGGAACAGACGCGAGTGCTATTTGCACTGTGTATGGAAATGGGAGCGCAATAGTGACTTTCTTTACCAGAAAACAACTCTTGCTCGTAGGACCAGAAACTGCATGGGATTCAACTCCATTTGTAACTGGGAAACAAACGCTAGCTCGCCTTACAAGAAACACACTCTGCTTTTGAGAAAAGAGCACTCTTCTACTCTACTGTGTTTCCTATAAGGTCCGAACAGTGAGCTTGCTCAGAACAAAAGAACTGTGCTTCCTACACACAGGGGCCATATCTAGTTCAATTCGGCTTAGGAAACTGACAAGAACAGTAGCTCCGCTTCAGTCCAATACACTGTACTTGCTGGGAACAGACGCGAGTGCTATTTGCACTGTGTATGTAAATGGGAGCGCAATAGTGACTTTCCTTACCAGAAAACAACTCTTGGTCGGAGGACAAGAAACTGCAAGTGATTCAACTCCATTTAGGACTGGGAAACAAATGCTATCTCGCCTTACAAAAAACACACTCTGCTTTTGAGAAAAGAGCACTCTTCTACTCTACTGTGTTTTCTAGGGGGCCTGAACAGTGAGCTTGCTCAGAACAAAAGTACTGTGCTTCCTACACACACGGGCCTTATCTAGTTCATCTCTGCTTAGGAAACTGACAAGAACAGTAGCTCCGCTTCAGTCCAGTACACTGTACTTGCTGGGAACAGACGCCAGTGCTATTTGCACTGTGTATGGAAATGGGAGCGCAATAGTGACTTTCCTTACCAGAAAACACCTCTTGCTCGTAGGACCAGAAACTGCATGGGATTCAACTCCATTTCTGACTGGGAAACAAACACTAGCTCGCCTTACAAGAAACACACTCTGCTTTTGAGAAAAGAGCACTCTTCTACTCTACTGTGTTTCCTATGGGGTCCAAATAGTGAGCTTGCTCAGAACAAAAGAACTGTGCTTCCTACACACAGGGGCCATATCTAGTTCAACTCTGCTTAGCAAACTGAGAAGAACAGTAGCTCTGCTTCAGTCCAATACACTGTACTTGCTGGGAACAGATGCGAGTGCTATTTACACTGTGTATGGCAATGGGAGCGCAACAGTGACTTTATTACCAGAAAACAACTCTTGCTCGTAGGACCAAAAACTGCATGTGATTCATCTCCATTTAGGACTGGGAAACAAACGCTAGCTCGCCTTACAAGAAACACACTCTGCTTTTGAGAAAAGAGCAGTGTTCTACTCTACTGTGTTTCCTATGGGGTCCGAACAGTGAGCTTGCTCAGAACAAAAGAACTGTGCTTCCTACACACACGGGGCATATCTAGTTCAACTCTGCTTAGGAAACTGACAAGAACAGTAGCTCCTCTTCAGTCCAATACACTGTACTTGCTGGGAACAGACGCGAGTGCTATTGGCACTGTGTATGGCAATGGGAGCACAATAGTGACTTTCCTTACCAGAAAACAACTCTTGCTCGTAGGACCAGAAACTGCATGTGATTCAGCTCCATTTAGGACTGGTAAACAAATGCTAGCTCGCCTTACAAGAAACACACTCTGCTTTTGAGAAAAGAGCACTCTCCTACTCTACTGTGTTTCCTATGGGGTCCGAACATTGAGCTTGCTCAGAACAAAAGAACTGTGCTTCCTATACACACGGACCATATGTAGTTCAACTCTGCTTAGGAAACTGACAAGAACAGTAGCTCCTCTTCAGTCCAATACACTGTACTTGCTGGGAACAGACGCCAGTGCTATTTGCACTGTGTATGGCAATAGGAGCACAATAGTGTCTCTTCTTATCAGAAAACAACTCTTGCTCATAGGACCAGAAACTGCATGGGATTCAACTTCATTTCTGACTGGGAAACAAACACTAGCTCGCCTTAGAAGAAAGGCACTCTGATTTTGAGAAAAGAGCACTCTTCTACTCTACTGTGTTTCCTATGGTGTCCGAATAGTGAGCTTGCTCAGAACAAAAGAACTGTGCTTCCTACACACAGGGGCCATATCTAGTTCAACTCTGCTTAGGAAACTGACAAGAACAGTAGCTACGCTTCGGTCCAATACACTGAACTTGCTGGGAACAGACGCGAGTGCTATTTGCACTGTGTATGGAAATGGGAGCGCAATAGTGACTTTCTTTACCAGAAAACAACTCTTGCTCGTAGGACCAGAAACTGCATGGGATTCAACTCCATTTGTAACTGGGAAACAAACGCTAGCTCGCCTTACAAGAAACACACTCTGCTTTTGAGAAAAGAGCACTCTTCTACTCTACTGTGTTTCCTATAAGGTCCGAACAGTGAGCTTGCTCAGAACAAAAGAACTGTGCTTCCTACACACAGGGGCCATATCTAGTTCAACTCTGCTTAGCAAACTGAGAAGAACAGTAGCTCCGCTTCAGTCCAATACACTGTACTTGCTGGGAACAGATGCGAGTGCTATTTACACTGTGTATGGCAATGGGAGCGCAACAGTGACTTTATTACCAGAAAACAACTCTTGCTCGTAGGACCAAAAACTGCATGTGATTCATCTCCATTTAGGACTGGGAAACAAACGCTGGCTCGCCTTACAAGAAACACACTCTGCTTTTGAGAAAAGAGCAGTGTTCTACTCTACTGTGTTTCCTATGGGGTCCGAACAGTGAGCTTGCTCAGAACAAAAGAACTGTGCTTCCTACACACACGGGGCATATCTAGTTCAACTCTGCTTAGGAAACTGACAAGAACAGTAGCTCCTCTTCAGTCCAATACACTGTACTTGCTGGGAACAGACGCCAGTGCTATTTGCACTGTGTATGGCAATAGGAGCACAATAGTGTCTCTTCTTATCAGACAACAACTCTTGCTCATAGGACCAGAAACTGCATGGGATTCAACTCCATTTCTGACTGGGAAACAAACACTAGCTCGCCTTAGAAGAAAGGCACTCTGATTTTGAGAAAAGAGCACTCTTCTACTCTACTGTGTTTCCTATGGTGTCCGAATAGTGAGCTTGCTCAGAACAAAAGAACTGTGCTTCCTATACACAGGGGCCATATCTAGTTCAACTCTGCTTAGGAAACTGACAAGAACAGTAGCTACGCTTCGGTCCAATACACTGAACTTGCTGGGAACAGACGCGAGTGCTATTTGCACTGTGTATGGAAATGGGAGCGCAATAGTGACTTTCTTTACCAGAAAACAACTCTTGCTCATAGGACCAGAAACTGCATGGGATTCAACTCCATTTGTAACTGGGAAACAAACGCTAGCTCGCCTTACAAGAAACACACTCTGCTTTTGAGAAAAGAGCACTCTTCTACTCTACTGTGTTTCCTATAAGGTCCGAACAGTGAGCTTGCTCAGAACAAAAGAACTGTGCTTCCTACACACAGGGGCCATATCTAGTTCAATTCGGCTTAGGAAACTGACAAGAACAGTAGCTCCGCTTCAGTCCAATACACTGTACTTGCTGGGAACAGATGCGAGTGCTATTTGCACTGTGTATGGCAATGGGAGCTCAATAGTGACTTTATTACCAGAAAACAACTCTTGCTCGTAGGACCAAAAACTGGATGTGATTCAACTCCATTTAGGACTGGGAAACAAACGCTAGCTCGCCTTACAAGAAACACACTCTGCTTTTGAGGAAAGAGCAGTCTTCTACTCTACTGTGTTTCCTATGGGGTCCGAACAGTGAGCTTGCTCAGAACAAAAGAATTGTGCTTCCTACACACACGGGCCATATCTAGTTCAACTCTGCTTAGGAAACTGACAAGAACAGTAGATCCTCTTCAGTCAAATACACTGTACTAGCTGGGAACAGACGCGAGTGCTATTTGCCCTGTGTAATGCAATAGGAGCACAATAGTGACTCTTCTTATCAGAAAACAACTCTTACTCATACTCATAGGACAAGAAACTGCATGGGATTCAACTCCATTTCTGACAGGGAAATTAACACTAGCTCGCCTTACAAGAAAGACTCTCTGATTTTGAGAAAAGAGCACTCTTCTACTCTACTGTGTTTCCTATGGGGTCCAAATATTGAGCTTGCTCAGAACAATAGAACTGTGCTTCCTACACACAGGGGCCATATCTAGTTCAACTCTGCTTAGGAAACTGACAAGAACAGTAGCTCCGCTTCAGTCCAATACACTGTAATTGCTGGGAACAGACGCGAGTGCTATTTGCACTGTGTATGGAAGTGGGAGCGCAATAGTGACTTTCCTTACCAGAAAACAACTCTTGGTCGGAGGACCAAAAAGTGCATGTGATTCATCTCCATTTAGGACTGGGAAACAAATGCTAGCTTGCCTTACAAGACACACACTCTGCTTTTGAGAAAAGAGCACTCTTCTACTCTACTGTGTTTCCTAGGGGGTCTGAACAGTGAGCTTGCTCAGAACAAAAGAACTGTGCTTCTTACACACGCGGACCATATCTAGTTCATCTCTGCTTAGGAAACTGACAAGAACAGTAGCTCCGCTTCAGTCCAATACACTGTACTTGCCGGGAACAGACTCGAGTGCTATTTGCACTGAGTATGGATATGGGAGCGCAATAGTGACTTTCCTTACCAGAAAACAACTCTTGCTCGTAGGACCAAAAACAGCATGTGATTCAACTCCGTTTAGGACTGGGAAACAAACACTAGCTCGCCTTACAAGAAACACACTCTGCTTTTGAGAAAAGAACACTCTTCGACTCTACTGTGTTTACTATAGGGCCAGAACAGTGAGCTTGCTCAGAACAAAAGAACTGTGCTTCCTACACACAGGGGCCATATCTAGTTCAACTCTGCTTAGCAAACTGAGAAGAACAGTAGCTCCGCTTCAGTCCAATATACTGTACTTGCTGGGAACAGATGCGAGTGCTATTTACACTGTGTATGGCAATGGGAGTGCAACAGTGACTTTATTACCAGAAAACAACTCTTGCTCGTAGGACCAAAAACTGCATGTGATTCATCTCCATTTAGGACTGGGAAACAAACGCTAGCTCGCCTTACAAGAAACACACTCTGCTTTTGAGAAAAGAGCAGTGTTCTACTCTACTGTGTTTCCTATGGGGTCCGAACAGTGAGCTTGCTCAGAACAAAAGAACTGTGCTTCCTACACACACGGACCATATGTAGTTCAACTCTGCTTAGGAAACTGACAAGAACAGTAGCTCCTCTTCAGTCCAATACACTGTACTTGCTGGGAACAGACGCCAGTGCTATTTGCACTGTGTATGGCAATAGGAGCACAATAGTGTCTCTTCTTATCAGAAAACAACTCTTGCTCATAGGACCAGAAACTGCATGGGATTCAACTCCATTTCTGACTGGGAAACAAACACTAGCTCGCCTTAGAAGAAAGGCACTCTGATTTTGAGAAAAGAGCACTCTTCTACTCTACTGTGTTTCCTATGGTGTCCGAATAGTGAGCTTGCTCAGAACAAAAGAACTGTGCTTCCTATACACAGGGGCCATATCTAGTTCAACTCTGCTTAGGAAACTGACAAGAACAGTAGCTACGCTTCGGTCCAATACACTGAACTTGCTGGGAACAGACGCGAGTGCTATTTGCACTGTGTATGGAAATGGGAGCGCAATAGTGACTTTCTTTACCAGAAAACAACTCTTGCTCATAGGACCAGAAACTGCATGGGATTCAACTCCATTTGTAACTGGGAAACAAACGCTAGCTCGCCTTACAAGAAACACACTCTGCTTTTGAGAAAAGAGCACTCTTCTACTCTACTGTGTTTCCTATAAGGTCCGAACAGTGAGCTTGCTCAGAACAAAAGAACTGTGCTTCCTACACACAGGGGCCATATCTAGTTCAATTCGGCTTAGGAAACTGACAAGAACAGTAGCTCCGCTTCAGTCCAATACACTGTACTTGCTGGGAACAGATGCGAGTGCTATTTGCACTGTGTATGGCAATGGGAGCTCAATAGTGACTTTATTACCAGAAAACAACTCTTGCTCGTAGGACCAAAAACTGGATGTGATTCAACTCCATTTAGGACTGGGAAACAAACGCTAGCTCGCCTTACAAGAAACACACTCTGCTTTTGAGGAAAGAGCAGTCTTCTACTCTACTGTGTTTCCTATGGGGTCCGAACAGTGAGCTTGCTCAGAACAAAAGAATTGTGCTTCCTACACACACGGGCCATATCTAGTTCAACTCTGCTTAGGAAACTGACAAGAACAGTAGATCCTCTTCAGTCAAATACACTGTACTAGCTGGGAACAGACGCGAGTGCTATTTGCCCTGTGTAATGCAATAGGAGCACAATAGTGACTCTTCTTATCAGAAAACAACTCTTACTCATAGGACAAGAAACTGCATGGGATTCAACTCCATTTCTGACAGGGAAACTAACACTAGCTCGCCTTACAAGAAAGACTCTCTGATTTTGAGAAAAGAGCACTCTTCTACTCTACTGTGTTTCCTATGGGGTCCAAATAGTGAGCTTGCTCAGAACAAAAGAACTGTGCTTCCTACACACAGGGGCCATATCTAGTTCAACTCTGCTTAGGAAACTGACAAGAACAGTAGCTCCGCTTCAGTCCAATACACTGTAATTGCTGGGAACAGACGCGAGTGCTATTTGCACTGTGTATGGAAGTGGGAGCGCAATAGTGACTTTCCTTACCAGAAAACAACTCTTGGTCGGAGGACCAAAAAGTGCATGTGATTCATCTCCATTTAGGACTGGGAAACAAATGCTAGCTTGCCTTACAAGACACACACTCTGCTTTTGAGAAAAGAGCACTCTTCTACTCTACTGTGTTTCCTAGGGGGTCTGAACAGTGAGCTTGCTCAGAACAAAAGAACTGTGCTTCTTACACACGCGGACCATATCTAGTTCATCTCTGCTTAGGAAACTGACAAGAACAGTAGCTCCGCCTCAGTCCAATACACTGTACTTGCCGGGAACAGACTCGAGTGCTATTTGCACTGAGTATGGATATGGGAGCGCAATAGTGACTTTCCTTACCAGAAAACAACTCTTGCTCGTAGGACCAAAAACAGCATGTGATTCAACTCCGTTTAGGACTGGGAAACAAACACTAGCTCGCCTTACAAGAAACACACTCTGCTTTTGAGAAAAGAACACTCTTCGACTCTTCTGTGTTTACTATAGGGCCAGAACAGTGAGCTTGCTCAGAACAAAAGAACTGTGCTTCCTACACACAGGGGCCATATCTAGTTCAACTCTGCTTAGGAAACTGACAAGAACAGTAGCTACGCTTCAGTCCAATACACTGTACTTGCTGGGAACAGACGCGAGTGCTATTTGCACTGTGTATGTAAATGGGAGCGCAATAGTGACTTTCCTTACCAGAAAACAACTCTTGGTCGGAGGACAAGAAACTGCAAGTGATTCAACTCCATTTAGGACTGGGAAACAAATGCTATCTCGCCTTACAAAAAACACACTCTGCTTTTGAGAAAAGAGCATTCTTCTACTCTACTGTGTTTTCTAGGGGGCCTGAACAGTGAGCTTGCTCAGAACAAAAGTACTGTGCTTCCTACACACACGGGCCTTATCTAGTTCATCTCTGCTTAGGAAACTGACAAGAACAGTAGCTCCGCTTCAGTCCAGTACACTGTACTTGCTGGGAACAGACGCCAGTGCTATTTGCACTGTGTATGGAAATGGGAGCGCAATAGTGACTTTCCTTACCAGAAAACACCTCTTGCTCGTAGGACCAGAAACTGCATGGGATTCAACTCCATTTCTGACTGGGAAACAAACACTAGCTCGCCTTACAAGAAACACACTCTGCTTTTGAGAAAAGAGCACTCTTCTACTCTACTGTGTTTCCTATGGGGTCCAAATAGTGAGCTTGCTCAGAACAAAAGAACTGTGCTTCCTACACACAGGGGCCATATCTAGTTCAACTCTGCTTAGCAAACTGAGAAGAACAGTAGCTCTGCTTCAGTCCTATACACTGTACTTGCTGGGAACAGATGCGAGTGCTATTTACACTGTGTATGGCAATGGGAGCGCAACAGTGACTTTATTACCAGAAAACAACTCTTGCTCGTAGGACCAAAAACTGCATGTGATTCATCTCCATTTAGGACTGGGAAACAAACGCTAGCTCGCCTTACAAGAAACACACTCTGCTTTTGAGAAAAGAGCAGTGTTCTACTCTACTGTGTTTCCTATGGGGTCCGAACAGTGAGCTTGCTCAGAACAAAAGAACTGTGCTTCCTACACACACGGGGCATATCTAGTTCAACACTGCTTAGGAAACTGACAAGAACAGTAGCTACGCTTCGGTCCAATACACTGTACTTGCTGGGAACAGATGCGAGTGCTATTTGCACTGTGTATGGCAATAGGAGCACAATAGTGTCTCTTCTTATCAGAAAACAACTCTTGCTCATAGGACCAGAAACTGCATGGGATTCAACTTCATTTCTGACTGGGAAACAAACACTAGCTCGCCTTAGAAGAAAGGCACTCTGATTTTGAGAAAAGAGCACTCTTCTACTCTACTGTGTTTCCTATGGTGTCCGAATAGTGAGCTTGCTCAGAACAAAAGAACTGTGCTTCCTACACACAGGGGCCATATCTAGTTCAACTCTGCTTAGGAAACTGACAAGAACAGTAGCTACGCTTCGGTCCAATACACTGAACTTGCTGGGAACAGACGCGAGTGCTATTTGCACTGTGTATGGAAATGGGAGCGCAATAGTGACTTTCTTTACCAGAAAACAACTCTTGCTCGTAGGACCAGAAACTGCATGTGATTCAACTCCATTTAGGACTGGGAAACAAACGCTAGCTCGCCTTACAAGAAACACACTCTGCTTTTGAGAAAAGAGCACTCTTCTACTCTACTGTGTTTCCTATAAGGTCCGAACACTGAGCTTGCTCAGAACAAAAGAACTGTGCTTCCTACACACAGGGGCCATATATAGTTCAACTCTGCTTAGCAAACTGAGAAGAACAGTAGCTCCGCTTCAGTCCAATACACTGTACTTGCTGGGAACAGATGCGAGTGCTATTTACACTGTGTATGGCAATGGGAGCGCAACAGTGACTTTATTACCAGAAAACAACTCTTGCTCGTAGGACCAAAAACTGCATGTGATTCATCTCCATTTAGGACTGGGAAACAAACGCTAGCTCGCCTTACAAGAAACACACTCTGCTTTTGAGAAAAGAGCAGTGTTCTACTCTACTGTGTTTCCTATGGGGTCCGAACAGTGAGCTTGCTCAGAACAAAAGAACTGTGCTTCCTACACACACGGGGCATATCTAGTTCAACTCTGCTTAGGAAACTGACAAGAACAGTAGCTCCTCTTCAGTCCAATACACTGTACTTGCTGGGAACAGACGCCAGTGCTATTTGCACTGTGTATGGCAATAGGAGCACAATAGTGTCTCTTCTTATCAGAAAACAACTCTTGCTCATAGGACCAGAAACTGCATGGGATTCAACTCCATTTCTGACTGGGAAACAAACACTAGCTCGCCTTAGAAGAAAGGCACTCTGATTTTGAGAAAAGAGCACTCTTCTACTCTACTGTGTTTCCTATGGTGTCCGAATAGTGAGCTTGCTCAGAACAAAAGAACTGTGCTTCCTATACACAGGGGCCATATCTAGTTCAACTCTGCTTAGGAAACTGACAAGAACAGTAGCTACGCTTCGGTCCAATACACTGAACTTGCTGGGAACAGACGCGAGTGCTATTTGCACTGTGTATGGAAATGGGAGCGCAATAGTGACTTTCTTTACCAGAAAACAACTCTTGCTCATAGGACCAGAAACTGCATGGGATTCAACTCCATTTGTAACTGGGAAACAAACGCTAGCTCGCCTTACAAGAAACACCCTCTGCTTTTGAGAAAAGAGCACTCTTCTACTCTACTGTGTTTCCTATAAGGTCCGAAAAGTGAGCTTGCTCAGAACAAAAGAACTGTGCTTCCTACACACACGGGCCATATCTAGTTCAATTCGGCTTAGGAAACTGACAAGAACAGTAGCTCCGCTTCAGTCCAATACTCTGTACTTGCTGGGAACAGATGCGAGTGCTATTTGCACTGTGTATGGCAATGGGAGTTCAATAGTGACTTTATTACCAGAAAACAACTCTTGCTCGTAGGACCAAAAACTGGATGTGATTCAACTCCATTTAGGACTGGGAAACAAACGCTAGCTCGCCTTACAAGAAACACACTCTGCTTTTGAGGAAAGAGCAGTCTTCTACTCTACTGTGTTTCCTATGGGGTCCGAACAGTGAGCTTGCTCAGAACAAAAGAATTGTGCTTCCTACACACACGGGCCATATCTAGTTCAACTCTGCTTAGGAAACTGACAAGAACAGTAGATCCTCTTCAGTCAAATACACTGTACTAGCTGGGAACAGACGCGAGTGCTATTTGCCCTGTGTAAGGCAATAGGAGCACAATAGTGACTCTTCTTATCAGAAAACAACTCTTACTCATAGGACAAGAAACTGCATGGGATTCAACTCCATTTCTGACAGGGAAACTAACACTAGCTTGCCTTACAAGAAAGACTCTCTGATTTTGAGAAAAGAGCACTCTTCTACTCTACTGTGTTTCCTATGGGGTCCAAATAGTGAGCTTGCTCAGAACAAAAGAACTGTGCTTCCTACACACAGGGGCCATATCTAGTTCAACTCTGCTTAGGAAACTGACAAGAACAGTAGCTCCGCTTCAGTCCAATACACTGTAATTGCTGGGAACAGACGCGAGTGCTATTTGCACTGTGTATGGAAGTGGGAGCGCAATAGTGACTTTCTTTACCAGAAAACAACTCTTGGTCGGAGGACCAAAAAGTGCATGTGATTCATCTCCATTTAGGACTGGGAAACAAATGCTAGCTTGCCTTACAAGAAACACACTCTGCTTTTGAGAAAAGAGCACTCTTCTACTCTACTGTGTTTCCTAGGGGGTCTGAACAGTGAGCTTGCTCAGAACAAATGAACTGTGCTTCTTACACACGCGGACCATATCTAGTTCATCTCTGCTTAGGAAACTGACAAGAACAGTAGCTCCGCTTCAGTCTAATACACTGTACTTGCTGGGAACAGACGCGAGTGCTATTTGCACTGTGTATGGAAATGGGAGCGCAATAGTGACGTTCCTTACCAGAAAACACCTGTTGCTCGTAGGACCAGAAACTGCATGGGATTCAACTCCATTTCTGACTGCGAAACAAACACTAGCTCGCCTTACAAGAAACACACTCTGCTTTTGAGTAAAGAGCACTCTTCTACTCTACTGTGTTTCCTATGGAGTTCGAACAGTGAGCTTGCTCAGAACAAAAGAACTGTGCTTCCTACACACACGGGCCATATCTAGTTCAAATCTGCTTAGGAAACTGACAAGAACAGTAGCTCCGCTTCAGTCCAATACACTGTACTTGCTGGGAACAGATGCGAGTGCTATTTGCACTGTGTATTGCAATGGGAGCGCAATAGTGACTTTATTACCAGAAAACAACTCTTGCTCATAGGACCAAAAACTGCATGTGATTCAACACCATTTAGGACTGGGAAATAAACGCTAGCTCGCCTTACAAGAAACACACTCTGCTTTTGAGAAAAGAGCACTCTTCTACTGTACTGTGTTTCTTATAGGGCCAGAAGAGTGAGCTTGCTCAGAACAAAAGAACTGTGCTTCCTACAAATACTGCCATATCTAGTTCAATTCTGCTTAGGAAACTGAAAAGAGCAGTAGCTCCTGTTCAGTCCAATACACTGTACATGCTGGGAACAGACGCCAGTGCTATTTGCCCTCTGTATGACAATGGGAGCGCAATAGTGACTCGTCTTACCAGAAAACAACTCTTGCTCGTAGGACAAGAATCTGCATTTGATTCAACTCCATTTAGGACTCTGAAACAAACGCTAGCTCGCCTAACAAGAATCACACTCTGCTTTGAGAAAAGAGCACTCTTCTACTCGACTGTGTATCCTATGGGGTCCGAACAGTGAGCTTGCTCAGAACAAAAGAACTGTGCTTCCTACACACACGGGCCATATCTAGTTCAACTCTGCTTAGAAACTGACAAGAACAGTAGCTCCTCTTCAATCCAATACACTGTACTTGCTGGGAACAGATGCGAGTGCTATTTACACTGTGTATGGCAATGGGAGCGCAACAGTGACTTTATTACCAGAAAACAACTCTTGCTTGTAGGACCAGAAACTGCATGGGATACAACTCCATTTAGGACTGGTAAACAAACGCTAGCTCGCCTTACAAGAAACACACTCTGCTTTTGAGAAAAGAGCACTCTTCTACTCTACTGTGTTTCCTACGGGGTCTGAACAGTGAGCTTGCTCAGAACAAAAGAACTGTGCTTCCTACACACAGGGGCCATATCTAGTTCAACTCTGCTTAGGAAACTGACAAGAACAGTAGCTCCGCTTCAGTCCAATACACTGTAATTGCTGGGAACAGTCGCGAGTGCTATTTGCACTGTGTATTTAAATGGGAGCACAATAATGACTTTCCTTACCAAGGAACAACTCTTGGTCGTAGGACCAAAAACTGCATGTGATTCAACTCCACTTAGGACTGGAAAACAAATGCCAGCTCGCATTACAAGAAACACACTCTGCTTTTGAGAAAAGAGCACTCTTCTACTCTAGTGTGTTTCCTATTGGGCCAGAACAGTGAGCTTGCTCAGAACAAAAGAACTGTGCTTCATACAAATACTGCCATATATAGTTCAATTCTGCTTAGGAAACTGAAAAGAACAGTAGCTCCTGTTCAGTCCAATACACTGTACATGCTGGCAACAGACGCCAGTGCTATTTGCCCTGTGTATGACAATGGGAGCGCAATAGTGACTCTTATTACCAGAAAACAACTCTTGCTCGTAGGACAAGAATCTGCATGTGGTTCAACTCCATTTAGGATTGGGAAACAAACTCTAGCTCGCCTAACAAGAAACACACTCTGCTTTTGAGAAAAGAGCACTCTTCTACTCGACTGTGTATCCTATGGGGTCCGAACAGTGAGCTAGCTCAGAACAAAAGAACTGTGCTTCCTACACACAGGGGCCATAATTAGTTCAACTCTGCTTAGGAAACTGACAAGAACAGTAGCTCCTCTTCAGTCCAATACACTTTACTTGCTGGGAACAGACGCGAGTGCTATTGGCACTGTGTAATGCAATGTGAGCGCAATAGTGACTTTCCTTACCAGAAAACAACTCTTGCTCGTAGGACCAGAAACTGCATGTGATACAGCTCCATTTAGGACTGAGAAACAAATGCTACCTCGCCTTACGAGAAACACACTCTGATTTTGAGAAAAGAGCACTCTTCTACTCTACTGTGTTTCCTATGGGGTCCGAATAGTGAGCTTGCTCAGAACAAAAGAACTGTGCTTCCTACACACAGGGGCCATATCTAGTTAAACTCTGCTTAGGAAACTGAAAAGAACAGTAGATCCTCTTCAGTCCAATACACTGTACATGCTGTGAACAGACGCCAGGGCTATTTGCCCTCTGTATGACATTGGGAGCACAATAGTGACTCTTCTTACCAGAAAACAACTCTTGCTCGTAGGACCAGAAACTGTATGTGATTCAACTCCATTTAGGACTGGGAAACAAACGCTAGCTCTCCTTACAAGAAACACACTCGCTTTTGAGAAAAGAGCACTCTTCTACTCTACTGTGTTTCCTATGGGGTCCGAAGAGTGAGCTTGCTCAGAACAAAAGAACTGTGCTTCCTACACACACGAGCCATATCTAGTTCAACTCTGCTTAGGAAACTGACAAGAATGGTAGCTCCTCTTCAGTCCAATACACTGTACTAGCTGGGAACAGACGCGAGTGCTATTTGCAATGTGTATGGCAATAGGAGCGCAATAGTGACTCTTATTATCAGAAAACACCTCTTGCTCATAGGACCAAAAACTGCATGGGAATCAACTCCATTTCTGATTGGGAAACAAACACTAGCTCGCCTTATAAGAAACACACTCTGCTTTTGAGAAAAGAGCACTCTTCTACTCTAATGTCTTTTCTATGGGGTCCGAACAGTGACCTTGCTCAGAACAAAAGTACTGTGCTTCCTACACACAGGGGCCATATCTAGTTCAACTCTGCTTAGGAAACTGACAAGAACAGTAGCTCCACTTCAGTCCAATGCACTGTACTTGCTTTGAACAGACGCCAGTGCTATTTGCCCTGTGTATGACAATGGGAGCACAATAGTGACTCTTCTTACCAGAAAACAACTCTTGCTCGTAGGACCAGAAACTGCATGGGTTTCAACTCCATTTCTGACTGGAAAACAAACACTAGCTCGCGTTACAAGAAACACACTCTCCTTTTGAGAAAAGAGCACTCCTCTACTCTAATGTGTTTCCTATGGGGTCCGAATAGTGAGCTTGCTCAGAACAAAAGAACTGTGCTTCCTACACACATGTTCCATATCTAGTTCAACTCTGCTTAGGAAACTGACAAGAACAGTAGCTCCGCTTCAGTCCAATACACTGTACTTGCTGGGAACAGACGCGAGTGCTATTTGCACTGAGTATGGAAATGGGAGCGCAATAGTGACTTTCCTTACCAGAAAACAACTCTTGGTCGTAGGACCAAAAACTGCATGTGATTCAACTCCGTTTAGGACTGTGAAACAAATGCCAGCTCGCATTACAAGAAACACACTCTGCTTTTGAGAAAAGAGCACTCTTCTACTCTACTGTGTTTCCTATAGGGCCAGAACAGTGAGCTTGCTCAGAACAAAAGAACTGTGCTTCATACAAATACTGCCATATCTAGTTCAATTCTGCTTAGGAAACTGAAAAGAACAGTAGCTCCTGTTCAGTGCAATACACTGTACATGCTGGGAACAGACGCCAGTGCTATTTGCCCTGTGTATGACAATGGGAGCGCAATAGTGACTCTTATTACCAGAAAACAACTCTTGCTCGTAGGACAAGAAACTGCATGTGGTTCAACTCCATTTAGGATTGGGAAACAAACTCTAGCTCGCCTAACAAGAAACACACTCTGCTTTTGAGAAAAGAGCACTCTTCTACTCGACTGTGTATCCTATGGGGTCCGAACAGTGAGCTAGCTCAGAACAAAAGAACTGTGCTTCCTACACACAGGGGCCATAATTAGTTCAACTCTGCTTAGGAAACTGACAAGAACAGTGGCTCCTCTTCAGTCCAATACACTTTACTTGCTGGGAACAGACGCGTGTGCTATTGGCATGGTGTAATGCAATGGGAGCGCAAGAGTGACTTTCCTTACCAGAAAACAACTCTTGCTCATAAGACTAGAAACTGCATGTGATACAGCTCCATTTAGGACTGAGAAACAAATGCTACCTCGCCTTACAAGAAACACACGCTGCTTTTGAGAAAAGAGCACTCTTCTACTCTACTGTGTTTCTTATGGGGTCCGAAAGGTGAGCTTGCTCAGAACAAAAGAACTGTGCTTCCTACACACACGGACCATATGTAGTTCAACTCTGCTTAGGAAACTGACAAGAACAGAAGCTCCTATTCAGTCCAATACATTGTACATGCTGGGAACAGACGCGAGTGCTATTATCACTGTGTATGGCAATAGGAGCACAATAGTGACTCTTCTTATCAGAAAACAACTCTTGCTCATAGGACCAGAAACTGCATGGGATTCAACTCCATTTCTGACTGGGAAACAAACACTAGCTCGCCTTACAAGAAAGACACTCTGATTTTGAGAAAAGAGCACTGTTCTACTCTACTGTGTTTCCTATGGGGTCCGAATAATGAGCTTGCTCAGAACAAAAGAACTGTGCTTCCTACACACAGGGGCCATATCTAGTTCAACTCTGCTTAGGAAACTGAAAAGAACAGTAGATCCTCTTCAGTCCAATACACTGAACATGCTGGGAACAGACGCCAGGGCTATTTGCCCTCTGTATGACAATGGGAGCACAATAGTGACTCTTCTTACCAGAAAAAAACTCTTGCTCGTAGGACCAGAAACTGTATGGGATTGAACTCCATTTAGGACTGGGAAACAAACGCTAGCTCTCCTCACAAGAAACACACTCTGCTTTTGAGAAAAGAGCACTCTTCTACTCCACTGTGTATCCTATGGGGTCGGAACTGTGAGCTTGCTCAGAACAAAAGAACTGTGCTTCCTACACAGAGGGGCCATATCTAGTTCAACTCTGCTTTGGAAATTGACAAGAACAGCAGCTCCTCTTCAGTCCAATACACTGTACTAGCTGGGAACAGACGTGAGTGCTATTTGCACTGTGTATGGCAATGGGAGTGCAATAGTGACTTTCCTTACCAGAAAAAAACTCTTACTCATAGGACAAGAAACTGCATGGGACTCAACTCTATTTCTGACTGGGAAACAAACACTAGCTCGCCTTACAAGAAAGACTCTCTGATTTTGAGAAAAGAGCACTCTTCTACTCTACTGTGTTTCCTATGGGGTCCAAATAGTGAGCTTCTCAGAACAAAAGAACTGTGCTTCCTACACACAGGGGCCATATCTAGTTCAACTCTGCGTAGGAAACTGACAAGAACAGTAGCTCCGCTTCAGTCCAATACACTGTAATTGCTGGGAACAGTCGCGAGTGCTATTTGCACTGTGTATGGAAATGGGAGCACAATAATGACTTTCCTTACCAGAAAACAACTCTTGGTCATAGGACTAAAAAATGCATGTGATTCAACTCCATTTAGGACTGGGAAACAAATGCCAGCTCGCATTACAAGAAACACACTCTGCTTTTGAGAAAAGAGCACTTTTCTACTCTAGTGTGTTTCCTATTGGGCCAGAACAGTGAATTTGCTCAGAACAAAAGAACTGTGCTTCCTACACACATGGACCATATCTAGTTCAACTCTGCTTAGGAAACTGACAAGAACAGTAGCTCCGCTTCAGTCCAATACACTGTACTTGCCGGGAACAGACTCGAGTGCTATTTGCACTGAGTATGGAAATGGGAGCGCAATAGTGACTTTCCTTACCAGAAAACAACTCTTGCTCGTAGGACCAAAAACAGCATGTGATTCAACTCCGTTTAGGACTGGGAAACAAACACTAGCTCGCCTTACAAGAAACACACTCTGCTTTTGAGAAAAGAGCACTCTTCGACTCTACTGTGTTTACTATAGGGCCAGAACAGTGAGCTTGCTCAGAACAAAAGAACTGTGCTTCCTACACACAGGGGCCATATCTAGTTCAACTCTGCTTAGGAAACTGACAAGAACAGTAGCTCCGCTTCAGTCCAATACACTGTAATTGCTGGGAACAGACGCGAGTGCTATTTGCACTGTGTATGGAAGTGGGAGCGCAATAGTGACTTTCCTTACCAGAAAACAACTCTTGGTCGGAGGACCAAAAAGTGCATGTGATTCATCTCCATTTAGGACTGGGAAACAAATGCTAGCTTGCCTTACAAGAAACACACTCTGCTTTTGAGAAAAGAGCACTCTTCTACTCTACTGTTTTTCCTAGGGGATCTGAACAGTGAGCTTGCTCAGAACAAAAGAACTGTGCTTCTTACACACGGGGACCATATCTAGTTCATCTCTGCTTAGGAAACTGACAAGAACAGTAGCTCCGCTTCAGTCCAATACACTGTACTTGCCGGGAACAGACTCGAGTGCTATTTGCACTGAGTATGGAAATGGGAGCGCAATAGTGACTTTCCTTACCAGAAAACAACTCTTGCTCATAGGACCAAAAACAGCATGTGATTCAACTCCGTTTAGGACTGGGAAACAAACACTAGCTCGCCTTACAAGAAACACACTCTGCTTTTGAGAAAAGAGCACTCTTCGACTCTACTGTGTTTACTATAGGGCCAGAACAGTGAGCTTGCTCAGAACAAAAGAACTGTGCTTCCTACACACAGGGGCCATATGTAGTTCAACTCTGCTTAGGAAACTGACAAGAACAGTAGCTCCTCTTCAGTCCAATACACTGTACTTGCTGGGAACAGACGCCAGTGCTATTTGCACTGTGTATGGCAATAGGAGCACAATAGTGTCTCTTCTTATCAGAAAACAACTCTTGCTCATAGGACCAGAAACTGCATGGGATTCAACTCCATTTCTGACTGGGAAACAAACACTAGCTCGCCTTAGAAGAAAGGCACTCTGATTTTGAGAAAAGAGCACTCTTCTACTCTACTGTGTTTCCTATGGTGTCCGAATAGTGAGCTTGCTTAGAACAAAAGAACTGTGCTTCCTACACACAGGGGCCATATCTAGTTCAACTCTGCTTAGGAAACTGACAAGAACAGTAGCTACGCTTCGGTCCAATACACTGAACTTGCTGGGAACAGACGCGAGTGCTATTTGCACTGTGTATGGAAATGGGAGCGCAATAGTGACTTTCTTTACCAGAAAACAACTCTTGCTCGTAGGACCAGAAACTGCATGGGATTCAACTCCATTTGTAACTGGGAAACAAACGCTAGCTCGCCTTACAAGAAACACACTCTGCTTTTGAGAAAAGAGCACTCTTCTACTCTACTGTGTTTCCTATAAGGTCCGAACAGTGAGCTTGCTCAGAACAAAAGAACTGTGCTTCCTACACACAGGGGCCATATCTAGTTCAACTCTGCTTAGCAAACTGACAAGAACAGTAGCTCCGCTTCAGTCCAATACACTGTACTTGCTGGGAACAGATGCGAGTGCTATTTGCACTGTGTATGGCAATGGGAGCTCAATAGTGACTTTATTACAAGAAAACAACTCTTGCTCGTAGGACCAAAAACTGGATGTGATTCAACTCCATTTAGGACTGGGAAACAAACGCTAGCTCGCCTTACAAGAAACACACTCTGCTTTTGAGGAAAGAGCAGTCTTCTACTCTACTGTGTTTCCTATGGTGTCCGAACAGTGAGCTTGCTCAGAACAAAAGAATTGTGCTTCCTACACACACGGGCCATATCTAGTTCAACTCTGCTTAGGAAACTGACAAGAACAGTAGCTCCTATTCAGTCAAATACACTGTACTAACTGGGAACAGACGCGAGTGCTATTTGCCCTGTGTAAGGCAATAGGAGCACAATAGTGACTCTTCTTATCAGAAAACAACTCTTACTCATAGGACAAGAAACTGCATGGGATTCAACTCCATTTCTGACAGGGAAACTAACACTAGCTCGCCTTACAAGAAAGACTCTCTGATTTTGAGAAAAGAGCACTCTTCTACTCTACTGTGTTTCCTATGGGGTCCAAATAGTGAGCTTGCTCAGAACAAAAGAACTGTGCTTCCTACACACAGGGGCCATATCTAGTTCAACTCTGCGTAGGAAACTGACAAGAACAGTAGCTCCGCTTCAGTCCAATACACTGTAATTGCTGGGAACAGACGCGAGTGCTATTTGCACTGTGTATGGAAGTGGGAGCGCAATAGTGACTTTCTTTACCAGAAAACAACTCTTGGTCGGAGGACCAAAAAGTTCATGTGATTCTTCTCCATTTAGGACTGGGAAACAAATGCTAGCTTGCCTTACAAGAAACACACTCTGCTTTTGAGAAAAGAGCACTCTTCTACTCTACTGTGTTTCCTAGGGGGTCTGAACAGTGAGCTTGCTCAGAACAAAAGAACTGTGCTTCTTACACACGCGGACCATATCTAGTTCATCTCTGCTTAGGAAACTGACAAGAACAGTAGCTCCGCTTCAGTCCAGTACACTGTACTTGCTGGGAACAGACGCCAGTGCTATTTGCACTGTGTATGGAAATGGGAGCGCAATAGTGACTTTCCTTACCAGAAAACACCTCTTGCTCGTAGGACCAGAAACTGCATGGGATTCAACTCCATTTCTGACTGGGAAACAAACACTAGCTCACCTTACAAGAAACACACTCTGCTTTTGAGAAAAGAGCACTCTTCTACTCTACTGTGTTTCCTATGGGGTCCAAATAGTGAGCTTGCTCAGAACAAAAGAACTGTGCTTCCTACACACAGGGGCCATATCTAGTTCAACTCTGCTTAGCAAACTGAGAAGAACAGTAGCTCCGCTTCAGTCCAATACACTGTACTTGCTGGGAACAGATGCGAGTGCTATTTACACTGTGTATGGCAATGGGAGGGCAACAGGGACTTTATTACCAGAAAACAACTCTTGCTCGTAGGACCAAAAACTGCATGTGATTCATCTCCATTTAGGACTGGGAAACAAACGCTAGCTCGCCTTACAAGAAACACACTCTGCTTTTGAGAAAAGAGCAGTGTTCTACTCTACTGTGTTTCCTATGGGGTCCGAACAGTGAGCTTGCTCAGAACAAAAGAACTGTGCTTCCTACACACACGGGGCATATCTAGTTCAACTCTGCTTAGGAAACTGACAAGAACAGTAGCTCCTCTTCAGTCCAAAACACTGTACTTGCTGGGAACAGACGCGAGTGCTATTGGCACTGTGTATGGCAATGGGAGCACAATAGTGTCTCTTCTTATCAGAAAACAACTCTTGCCCATAGGACCAGAAACTGCATGGGATTCAACTCCATTTCTGACTGGGAAACAAACACTAGCTCGCCTTAGAAGAAAGGCACTCTGTTTTTGAGAAAAGAGCACTCTTCTACTCTACTGTGTTTACTATAGGGCAAGAACAGTGAGCTTGTTCAGAACAAATGAACTGTGCTTCCTCGACACATGGGCCATATCTAGTTCAACTCTGCTTAGGAGACTGACAAGAACAGTAGCTACTCTTCAGTCCAATGCACTGTACTTCCTGGGAACAGTCGCGAGTGCTATTTGCACTGTGTATGGCAATGAGAGCGCAATAATGGCTTTCCTTACCAGAAAACAACTCTTGCTCATAGGACCAGAAACTGCATGTGATTCAACTCCAATTAGGACTGGGAAACAAACGCTAGCTCGCCTTACAAGAAACACACTCTGCTTTTGAGAAAAGAGCACTCTTCTACTCTACTGTGTTTCCTATGGGGTCCAAACAGTGAGCTTGCTCAGAACAAAAGAACTGTGCTTCCTACACACATGGACCATATCTAGTTCAACTCTGCTTAGGAAACTGACAAGAACAGTAGCTCCTATTCAGTCCAATACACAGTGCTTGCTGGGAACAGACGCGAGTGCTATTTGCACTGTGTATGGCATTGGGAGCGCAATAGTGACTCTTCTTACCAGAAAACAACTCTTGCTCGTAGGACCAAAAACTGCCTGTGACTCAACTCCATTTAGGAATGGGAAACAAACGCGAGCTCGCCTTACAAGAAACACACTCTGCTTTAGAGAAAAGAGCACTCTTCTTCTCTACTGTGTTTCCTATAGGGCCAGAACTGTGAGCTTGCTCAGAACATAATAACTCTGCTTCCTTCACACACGGGCCATATCTAGTTCAACACTGCTTAGGAAACTGACAAGAAGAGTAGCTCCTCTTCAGTCCAATACACTGTACTTGCGGGGAAGAGACGCGAGTGCTATTTGCACTGTGTATGGCAATTGGAGCACAATAGTGACTCGTCTTACCAGAAAACAACTCTTGCTCTTAGGACAAAAACTGCATGTGACTCAACTCCATTTAGGACTGGGAAACAAACGCTAGCTCGCCTTACACGAAACACACTCTGCTTTTGAGAAAAGAGCACTCTTCTACTCTACTTTGTTTCCTATGGGGTCCGAACAGTGAGCTTGCTCAGAACAAAAGAACTGTGCTTCCTGCACACACGGCCATATCTAGTAAAATTCTGCTTAGGAACCTGACAAGAACAGTAGATCCTCTTCAGTCCAATACACTGTACTTGCTGGGAACAGACGCCAGGGCTATTTGTCCTGTGTATGACAATGGCTGCGCAATAGTGACTCTTCTTACCATAAAACAACTCTTGCACGTAGGACCAGAAACTGTATGTGATTCAACTCCATTTAGGACTGGGAAACAAACGCTAGCTCGACTTACAAGAAACACATTCTGCTTTAGAGAAAAGAGCACTCACCTACTCTACTGTGTTTCCTCTAGGGCCAGAACAGTGAGCTTGCTCAGAACAAAAGAACTGTGCTTCCTACCCACACGGGCCATATCTAGTTCAACTCTGCTTAGGAAACTGACAAGAACAGTAGCTCATCTTCAGGCCAATACACTGTACTTGCTGGGAACCGACGCGAGTGCTATTTGCACTGTGTATTGCAATGGGAGCTCAATAGTGACTTTCCTACCAGAAAACAACTCTTGCTCGTAGGACCAGAAACTGCATGTGATTCAACTCCATTTAGGACTGGGAAACAAATGCTAGCTTGCCTTACATGAAACACACTCTGCTTTTGAGAAAAGAGCACTCTTCTACTCTACTGTGTTTCCTATGGGGTCCGAACAGTGAGCTTGTTCAGAACAAAAGAACTGTGCTTCCTACACACACGGGCCATATCTAGTTCAACTCTGCTTAGGAAACTGACAAGAACAGTAGCTCCTCTTCAGTCCGATACACTGTACTTGCTGGGAACAGACGCCAGTGCTATTTGCACTGTGTATGGCAATGGGAGCGCAATAGTGACTTTCCTTCCAGAAAACAACTCTTGCTCGTAGGACCACAAACTGCATATGATTCAACACCATTTAGGACTGGGAAACAAATGCTCGCACTCCTTACAAGAAACACACTCTGCTTTAGAGAAAAGAGCACTCTTGTACACTACTGTGTTTCCTATGGGTTCCAAACAGTGAGCTTGCTCAGAACAAAAGAACTGTGCTTCCTACACACACGGACCATATGTAGTTCAACTCTGCTTAGGAAACTGACAAGAACAGTAGTTCCTATTCAGTACAATACACTGTATTGCTGGGAACAGACGCGAGTGCTATTTGTCCTGTGTATGGCAATGGGAGCGCAATAGTGACTCTTCTTACCAGAAAACAACTCTTGCTCATAGGAATAGAAACTGCATGTGATTCAACTCCATTTAGGACTGGGAAACAAACGCTAGCTCGCCTTACAAGAAACACACTCTGCTTTTGAGAAAAGAGCACTCTTCTACTCCACTGTGTTTCCTATGGGGTCCAAACAGTGAGCTTGCTCATAACAAAAGAACTGTGCTTCCTACACACATGGACCATATCTAGTTCAACTCTGCTTAGGAAACTGACAAGAACAGTACCTCCTATTCAGTCCAATACACAGTGCTTGCTGGGAACAGACGCGAGTGCTATTTGCACTGTGTATGGCATTGGGAGCGCAATAGTGACTCTTCTTGCCAGAAAACAACTCTTGCTCGTAGGACCAAAAACTGCCTGTGACTCAACTCCATTTAGGAATGGGAAACAAACGCGAGCTCGCCTTACAAGAAACACACTCTGCTTTAGAGAAAAGAGCACTCTTCTTCTCTACTGTATTTCCTATAGGGCCAGAACAGTGAGATTGCTCAGAACATAATAACCGTGCTTCCTACACACACGGGCCATATCTAGTTCAACTCTGCTTAGGAAACTGACAAGAACAGTAGCTCCTCTTCAGTCTGATACAGTGTACTTGCTGAGAACAGACGCGAGTGCTACTTGCACTGGGTATGGCAATTGGAGCACAATAGTGACTCGTCTTACCAGAAAAAAACTCTTGCTCGTAGGACAAAATACTGCATGTGACTCAACTCCATTTAGGACTGGGAAACAAACTCTAGCTCGCCTTACAAGAAACACAATCTGTTTTTGAGAAAAGAGCACTCTTCTACTCTACTGTGTTTCCAATAGGGCAAGAACAGTGAGCTTGTTCAGAACAAATGAACTGTGCTTCCTCGACACATGGGCCATATCTAGTTCAACTCTGCTTAGGAGACTGACAAGAACAGTAGCTCCTCTTCAGTCCAATGCACTGTACTTCCTGGGAACAGTCGCGTGTGCTATTTGCACTGTGTTTGGCAATGAGAGCGCAATAGTGGCTTTCCTTACCAGAAAACAACTCTTGCTCGTAGGACCAGAAACTGCATGTGATTCAACTCCAATTAAGACTGGGAAACAAACGCTAGCTCGCCTTACAAGAAACACACTCTGCTTTTGAGAAAAGAGCACTCTTCTACTCTACTGTGTTTCCTATGGGGTCCAAACAGTGAGCTTGCTCAGAACAAAAGAACTGTGCTTCCTACACACATGGACCATATCTAGTTCAACTCTGCTTAGGAAACTGACAAGAACAGTAGCTCCTATTCAGTCCAATACACAGTGCTTGCTGGGAACAGACGCGAGTGCTATTTGCACTGTGTATGGCATTGGGAGCGCAATAGTGACTCTTCTTACCAGAAAACAACTCTTGCTCGTAGGACCAAAAACTGCCTGTGACTCAACTCCATTTAGGAATGGGAAACAAACGCGAGCTCGCCTTACAAGAAACACACTCTGCTTTAGAGAAAAGAGCACTCTTCTTCTCTACTGTGTTTCCTATAGGGCCAGAACTGTGAGCTTGCTCAGAACATAATAACTCTGCTTCGTTCACACACGGGCCATATCTAGTTCAACTCTGCTTAGGAAACTGACAAGAAGAGTAGCTCCTCTTCAGTCCAATACACTGTACTTGCGGGGAAGAGACGCGAGTGCTATTTGCACTGTGTATGGCAATTGGAGCACAATAGTGACTCGTCTTACCAGAAAACAACTCTTGCTCTTAGGACAAAAACTGCATGTGACTCAACTCCATTTAGGACTGGGAAACAAACGCTAGCTCGCCTTACAAGAAACACACTCTGCTTTTGAGAAAAGAGCACTCTTCTACTCTACTTTGTTTCCTATGGGGTCCGAACAGTGAGCTTGCTCAGAACAAAAGAACTGTGCTTCCTGCACACACGGCCATATCTAGTAAAATTCTGCTTAGGAACCTGACAAGAACAGTAGATCCTCTTCAGTCCAATACACTGTACTTGCTGGGAACAGACGCCAGGGCTATTTGTCCTGTGTATGACAATGGCTGCGCAATAGTGACTCTTCTTACCATAAAACAACTCTTGCACGTAGGACCAGAAACTGTATGTGATTCAACTCCATTTAGGACTGGGAAACAAACGCTAGCTCGGCTTACAAGAAACACATTCTGCTTTAGAGAAAAGAGCACTCACCTACTCTACTGTGTTTCCTATAGGGCCAGAACAGTGAGCTTGCTCAGAACAAAAGAACTGTGCTTCCTACACACACGGGCCATATCTAGTTCAACTCTGCTGAGGAAACTGACAAGAACAGTAGCTCCTCTTCAGTCCAATACACTGTACTTGCTGGGAACCGACGCGAGTGCTATTTGCACTGTGTATTGCAATGGGAGCTCAATAGTGACTTTCCTACCAGAAAACAACTCTTGCTCGTAGGACCAGAAACTGCATGTGATTCAACTCCATTTAGGACTGGGAAACAAATGCTAGCTTGCCTTACATGAAACACACTCTGCTTTTGAGAAAAGAGCACTCTTCTACTCTACTGTGTTTCCTATGGGGTCCGAACAGTGAGCTTGCTCAGAACAAAAGAACTGTGCTTCCTACACACAGGGGCCATATCTAGTTCAACTCTGCTTAGGAAACTGACAAGAAGAGTAGCCCCTCTTCAGTCCGATACACTGTACTTGCTGGGAACAGACGCCAGTGCTATTTGTCCTGTGTATGGCAATGGGAGCGCAATAGTGACTTTCCTTCCAGAAAACAACTCTTGCTCGTAGGACCACAAACTGCATGTGATTCAACGCCATTTAGGACTGGGAAACAAATGCTTGCACGCCTTACAAGAAACACACTCTGCTTTAGAGAAAAGAGCACTCTTGTACACTACTGTGTTTCCTATGGGGTCCAAACAGTGAGCTTGCTCAGAACAAAAGAACTGTGCTTCCTACACACACGGACCATATGTAGTTCAACTCTGCTTAGGAAACTGACAAGGACAGTAGTACCTATTCAATCCAATACACTGTACTTGCTGGGAACAGACGCTAGTGCTATTTGTCCTGTGTATGGCAATAGGAGTGCAATAGTGACTCTTCTTACCAGAAAACAACTCTTGCTCATAGGAATAGAAACTGCATGTGATTCAACTCCATTTTGGACTGGGAAACAAACGATAGCTCGCCTTACAAGAAACACACTCTGCTTTTGGAAAAGAGCACTCTTCTACTCCACTGTGTTTCCTATGGGGTCCAAACAGTGAGCTTGCTCAGAACAAAAGAACTGTGCTTCCTACACACATGGACCATATCTAGTTCAACTCTGCTTAGGAAACTGACAAGAACAGTAGCTCCTATTCAGTCCAATACACTGTGCATGCTGGGAACAGACGAGAGTGCTATTTGCACTGTGTATGGCATTTGGAGCGCAATAGTGACTCTTCTTACCAGAAAACAACTCTTGCTCGTGGGACCAAAAACTGCCTGTGACTCAACTCCATTTAGGACTGGGAAACAAACGCGAGCTCGCCTTACAAGAAACACACTCTGCTTTAGAGAAAAGTGCACTCTTCTTCTCTACTGTGTTTCCTATAGGCCCATAACAGTGAGCTTGCTCAGAACAAAAGAACTGTGCTTCCTTCACAAATGGACCATATCTAGTTCAACTCTGCTTAGGAAACTGACAAGAACAGTAGCTCCTCTTCAGACCGATACACTGTACTTGCTGAGAACAGACACGAGTGCTATTTGCACTGTGTATGGCAATTGGAGCACAATAGTGACTCGTCTTACCAGAAAACAACTCTTCCTCGTAGGACAAAAACTGCATGTGACTCAACTCCATTTAGAACTGGGAAACAAACGCTAGCTCGCCTTACAAGAAACACACTCTGCTTTTGAGAAAAGAGCACTCTTCTACTCTACTGCGTTTCCTATGGGGTCCAAACAGTGAGCTTGCTCAGAACAAAAGAACTGTGCTTCCTACACAAATGGACCATATCTAGTTCAACTCTGCTTAGGAAACTGACAAGAACAGTAGCTCCTATTTAGTCCAATACACTTTACTTTCTGGGAACATACGCGAGTGCTATTTGCACTGTGTGCGGCATTTGGAGCACAATAGTGACTCTTCTTACCAGAAAAAAACTCTTGCTCATAGGACCAAAAATTGCATGTGACTCAACTCCATTTAAAACCGGGAATCAAACGCGAGCTCGCCTTACAAGAAACACACTCTGCTTTAGTGAAAAGAACACTCTTCTACACTGCTGTGTTTCCTAAAGGGCCAGAACAGTGAGCTTGCTCAGAACATAATAACTGTGCTTCCTACACACACGGGCCATATCTAGTTCCACTCTGCTTAGGAAACTGACAAGAACAGTAGCTCCTCTTCAGTCTGATACACTGTACTTGCTGAGAACAGACGCGAGTGCTATTTGCACTGTGTATGGCAATTGGAGCACAATAGTGACTCGTCTTACCAGAAAACAACTCTTGCTTGTAGGACAAAAAAATGCATGTGACTCTACTCCATTTAGGACTGGGAAACAAACTCTAGCTCGCCTTACAAGAAACACACTCTGCTTTTGAGAAAAGAGCACTCTTCTCCTCTACTGTGTTTCCTATAGGGCCAAAACAGTGAGCTTGCTCAGAAAAAAAGAACTGTGCTTCCTCGACACACGGGCCATATCTAGTTCAACTCTGCTTAGGAAACTGAGAAGAACAGTAGCTCCTCTTCAGTCCAATACGCTGTACTTGCTGGGAAGAGACGGGAGTGCTATTTGCACTGTGTATGGCAATGGGAGCGCAATAGTGACTTTCCTTACCAGAAAACAACTCTTGCTCGTAGGACCACAAACTGCATGTGATTCAACTCCATTTAGGACTGGGAAACAAACGCTAGCTCGACTTACAAGAAACACACTCTGCTTTAGAGAAAAGAGCACTCTTCTACTCTACTGTGTTTCCTATGGGGTCCCAACAGAGAGCTTGCTCAGAACAAAAGAACTGTGCTTCCTACACACACGGACCATATGTAGTTCAACTCTGCTTAGGAACCTGACAAGAACAGTAGCTCTCCTTCAGACCAATACACTGTATTTGCTGGGAACAGACGCGAGTGCTATTTGCACTGTGTATGGCAATGAGAGCACAATATTGACTTTCCTTACCAGAAAACAACTCTTGCTCGAAGGACAAAAAACTGCATGTGACTCAACTCCATTTAGGACTGGGAAACAAACGCTAGCTCGTCTTCCAAGAAACACACTCTGCTTTTGAGAAAAGAGCACTCTTCTGCTCTAATGTGTTTCCTATGGGGTCCAAACAGAGAGCTTGCTCAGAACAAAAGAACTGTGCTTCCTACACACACGGACCATATGTAGTTCAACTCTGCTTAGGAACCTGACAAGAACAGTAGCTCTTCTTCAGACCAATACACTGTATTTGCTGGGAACAGACGCGAGTGCTATTTGCACTGTGTATGGCAATGAGAGCACAATATTGACTTTCCTTACCAGAAAACAACTCTTGCTCGTAGGACAAAAAACTGCATGTGACTCAACTCCTTTTAGGACTGGGAAACAAACGCTAGCTCGCCTTCCAAGAAACACACTCTGCTTTTGAGAAAAGAGCACTCTTCTACTCTACTGTGTTTCCTATGGGGTCCAAACAGTGAGCTTGCTCAGAACAAAAAAATTGTGCTTCCTACAAACACGGCCATATCTAGTTCAACTCTGCTTAGGAACCTGACAAGAACAGTACATACTCTTCAGTCCAATACACTGTACTTGCTGGGAACAGACGCCAGTGCTATTTGTCCTGTGTATGGCAATAGCAGCGCAATAGTGACTCTTCTTACCAGAAAACAACTCTTGCGCGTAGAACCAGAAACTGCATGTGATTCAACTCCATTTATGACTGGGAAACAAACTCCAGCTCGCTTTACAAGAAACACACTCTGCTTTAGAGAAAAGAGCACTCTTCTACTCTACTGTGTTTCCTATGGGGTCCAAACAGAGAGCTTGCTCAGAACAAAAGAACTGTGCTTCCTACACACACGGGCCATATCTAGTTCAACTCTGTTTAGGAAACTGACAAGAACAGTAGCTCCACTTCATTCCAATACACAGTACTTGCGGGGAAGAGACGCGAGTGCTATTTGCACTGTGTATGGCAATTGGAGCACAATAGTGACTCGTCTTACCAGAAAACAACTCTTGCTCTTAGGACAAAAACCTGCATGTGACTCATATCCATGTAGGACTGGGAAACAAACGCTAGCTCGCCTTACAAGAAACACACTCTGCTTTTGAGAAAAGAGCACTCTTCTACTCTACTGTGTTTCCTATGTGGTCCAAACAGTGAGCTTGCTCAGAACAAAAAAACTGTGCTTCCTACAAACACGGCCATATCTAGTTCAACTCTGCTTAGGAACCTGACAAGAACAGTACATACTCTTCAGTCCAATACACTGTACTTGCTGGGAACAGACGCCAGTGCTATTTGTCCTGTGTATGGCAATAGCAGCGCAATAGTGACTCTTCTTACCAGAAAACAACTCTTGCGCGTAGGACCAGAAACTGCATGTGATTCAACTCCATTTATGACTTGGAAACAAACTCCAGCTCGCTTTACAAGAAACACACTCTGCTTTAGAGAAAAGAGCACTCTTCTACTCTACTGTGTTTCCTATGGGGTCCAAACAGAGAGCTTGCTCAGAACAAAAGAACTGTGCTTCCTACACACACGGGCCATATCTAGTTCAACTCTGTTTAGGAAACTGACAAGAACAGTAGCTCCTCTTCATTCCAATACACAGTACTTGCGGGGAAGAGACGCGAGTGCTATTTGCACTGTGTATGGCAATTGGAGCACAATAGTGACTCGTCTTACCAGAAAACAACTCTTGCTCTTAGGACAAAAACCTGCATGTGACTCATATCCATGTAGGACTGGGAAACAAACGCTAGCTCGCCTTACAAGAAACACACTCTGCTTTTGAGAAAAGAGCACTCTTCTACTCTACTGTGTTTCCTATGGGGTCCGAACAGTGAGCTTGCTCAGAACAAAAGAACTGTGCTTCCTGCACACACGGCCATATCTAGTTCAATTCTGCTTAGGAACCTGACAAGAACAGTAGATCCTCTTCAGTCCAATACACTGTACTTGCTGGGAACAGACGCCAGGGCTATTTGTCCTGTGTATGACAATGGCTGCGCAATAGTGACTCTTCTTACCATAAAACAACTCTTGCACGTAGGACCAGAAACTGTATGTGATTCAACTCCATTTAGGATTGGAAACAAACGCTAGCTCGCCTTACAAGAACCACATTCTGCTTTAGAGAAAAGAGCACTCATCTACTCTACTGTGTTTCCTATAGGGCCAGAACAGTGAGCTTGCTCAGAACAAAAGAACTGTGCTTCCTACACACACGGGCCATATCTAGTTCAACTCTGCTTAGGAAACTGACAAGAACAGTAGCTCCTCTTCAGTCCAAT
The DNA here is from genome assembly GCF_949786415.1 of Peromyscus eremicus. NCBI lineage: Eukaryota > Metazoa > Chordata > Mammalia > Rodentia > Cricetidae > Peromyscus > Peromyscus eremicus. Next base: position 73,214 of record NW_026735446.1, read on the forward strand.
ACACTGTACTTACTGGGATCAGACGGGAGGGCTATTTGCACTGTGTATGGCAATGGGAGCGCAATAGTGACTTTCCTTTCCAGAAAACAACTCTTGCTCGTAGGACCACAAACTGCATTGGATTCAACTCCATTTAGGACTGGGAAACAAACGCTAGCTCGCCATACAAGAAACACACTCTGCTTTTGAGAAAAGAGCACTCTTCTACTCTACTGTGTTTCCTATGTGGTCCGAACAGTGAGCTTGCTCAGAACAAAAAAACTGTGCTTCCTACACACAGGGCCATATCTAGTTCAAGTCTGCTTAGGAACCTGACAAGAACAGTAGATCCTCTTCTATCCAATACCCTGTACTTGCTGCGAACAGACAGGAGTGCTATTTGCACTGTGTATGGCAATGGGAGCGCAATAGTGACTTTCCTTACCAGAAAACAACTCTTGCTCATAGGACCAGAAACTGCATGTGATTCAACTCCATTTAGGTCTGGGAAACAAACGCTAGCTCGCCTTACAAGAAACACACTCTGCTTTTGATAAAAGAGCACTCTTTTACTCTACTGTGTTTCCTATGGGGTCCAAAGAGTGAGCTTGTTGAGAACAAAAGAACTGTGCTTCCTACACACATGGACCATATCTAGTTCAACTCTGCTTAGGAAACTGACAAGAACAGTAGCTCCTATTCAGTCCAATGCACTGTACTTGCAGGGAACAGACGCGAGTGCTATTTGCACTGTGTATGGCATTTGGAGCACAATAGTGACTCTTCTTACCATAAAACAACTCTTGCTCGTAGGACCAAAAACTGCATGTGATTCAACTCCATTTAGGACTGGGAAACAAACGCGAGCTCGCCTTACAAAAAAAACACTCTGCTTTAGATAAAAGAGCACTCTTCTTCTCTACTGTGTTTCCTATAGGGTCAGAACAGAGAGCTTGCTCAGAACATAAGAACTCTGCTTCCTACACACACGGGACATATCTAGTTCAACTCTGCTTAGGAAACTGACAAGAACAGTAGCTCCTCTTCAGACCGATACACTGTACTTGCTGAGAACAGACACGAGTGCTATTTGCACTGTGTATGGCAATTGGAGCACAATAGTGACTCGTCTTACCAGAAAACAACTCTTCCTCGTAGGACAAAAACTGCATGTGACTCAACTCCATTTAGAACTGGGAAACAAACGCTAGCTCGCCTTACAAGAAACACACTCTGCTTTTGAGAAAAGAGCACTCTTCTACTCTACTGCGTTTCCTATGGGGTCCAAACAGTGAGCTTGCTCAGAACAAAAGAACTGTGCTTCCTACACAAATGGACCATATCTAGTTCAACTCTGCTTAGGAAACTGACAAGAGCAGTAGCTCCTATTTAGTCCAATACACTTTACTTTCTGGGAACATACGCGAGTGCTATTTGCACTGTGTGCGGCATTTGGAGCACAATAGTGACTCTTCTTACCAGAAAAAAACTCTTGCTCATAGGACCAAAAATTGCATGTGACTCAACTCCATTTAGGACCGGGAATCAAACGCGAGCTCGCCTTACAAGAAACACACTCTGCTTTAGTGAAAAGAACACTCTTCTACTCTGCTGTGTTTCCTAAAGGGCCAGAACAGTGAGCTTGCTCAGAACATAATAACTGTGCTTCCTACACACACGGGCCATATCTAGTTCCACTCTGCTTAGGAAACTGACAAGAACAGTAGCTCCTCATCAGTCTGATATACTGTACTTGCTGAGAACAGACGCGAGTGCTATTTGCACTGTGTATGGCAATTGGAGCACAATAGTGACTCGTCTTACCAGAAAACAACTCTTGCTCGTAGGACAAAAAAATGCATGTGGCTCAACTCCATTTATGACTGGGAAACAAACTCTAGCTCACCTTACAAGAAACACACTCTGCTTTTGAGAAAAGAGCACTCTTCTCCTCTACTGTGTTTCCTATGGGGCCAAAGCAGTGAACTTGCTCAGAAAAAAAGAACTGTGCTTCCTCGACACACGGGCCATATCTAGTTCAACTCTGCTTAGGAAACTGAGAAGAACAGTAGTTCCTCTTCAGTCCAATACACTGTACTTGCTGGGACCAGACGGGAGTGCTATTTGCACTGTGTATGGCAATGGGAGCGCAATAGTGACTTTCCTTACCAGAAAACAACTCTTGCTCGTAGGACCAGAAACTGCATGTGATTCAACTCCATTTAGGACTGGGAAACAAACGCTAGCTCGCCTTACAAGAAACACACTCTGCTTTAGAGAAAAGAGCACTCTTCTACTCTACTGTGTTTCCTATGGGGTCCAAACAGAGAGCTTGCTCAGAACAAAAGAACTGTGCTTCCTACACACACGGACCATATGTAGTTCAACTCTGCTTAGGAACCTGACAAGAACAGTAGCTCTTCTTCAGACCAATACACTGTATTTGCTGGGAACAGACGCGAGTGCTATTTGCACTGTGTATGGCAATGAGAGCACAATATTGACTTTCCTTACCAGAAAACAACTCTTGCTCATAGGACAAAAAACTGCATGTGACTCAACTCCATTTAGGACTGGGAAACAAACGCTAGCTCGTCTTCCAAGAAACACACTCTGCTTTTGATAAAAGAGCACTCTTTTACTCTACTGTGTTTCCTATGTGTTCGGAGTGAGCTTGCTGAGAACAAAAAAACTGTGCTTCCTACAAACACGGCCATATCTAGTTCAAATCTGCTTAGGAACCTGACAAGAACAGTACATACTCTTCAGTCCAATACACTGTACTTGCTGGGAACAGACGCCAGTGCTATTTGTCCTGTGTATGGCAATGGCAGCGCAATAGTGACTCTTCTTACCAGAAAACAACTCTTGCGCGTAGGACCAGAAACTGCATGTGATTCAACTCCATTTATGACTGGGAAACAAACTCCAGCTCGCTTTACAAGAAACACACTCTGCTTTAGAGAAAAGAGCACTCTTCTACTCTACTGTGTTTCCTATGGGGTCCAAACAGAGAGCTTGCTCAGAACAAAAGAACTGTGCTTCCTACACACACGGGCCATATCTAGTTCAACTCTGTTTAGGAAACTGACAAGAACAGTAGCTCCTCTTCAGTCCAATACACAGTACTTGCGGGGAAGAGACGCGAGTGCTATTTGTACTGTGTATGGCAATTGGAGCACAATAGTGACTCTTCTTACCAGAAAACAACTCTTGCTCTTAGGACAAAAACCTGCATGTGACTCAACTCCATTTAGGACTGGGAAACAAACGCTAGCTCGCCTTACAAGAAACACACTCTGCTTTTGAGAAAAGAGCACTCTTCTACTCTACTGTGTTTCCTATGGGGTCCGAACAGTGAGCTTGCTCAGAACAAAAGAACTGTGCTTCCTGCACACACGGCCATATCTAGTTCAATTCTGCTTAGGAACCTGACAAGAACAGTAGATCCTCTTCAGTCCAATACACTGTACTTGCTGGGAACAGACGCCAGGGCTATTTGTCCTGTGTATGACAATGGCTGCGCAATAGTGACTCTTCTTACCATACAACAACTCTTGCACGTAGGACCAGAAACTGTATGTGATTCCACTCCATTTAGGACTGGGAAACAAACGCTAGCTCGCCTTACAAGAAACACATTCTGCTTTAGAGAAAAGAGCACTCATCTACTCTACTGTGTTTCCTATAGGGCCAGAACATTGAGCTTGCTCAGAACAAAAGAACTGTGCTTTCTACACACACGGGCCATATCTAGTTCAACTCTGCTTAGGAAACTGACAAGAACAGTAGCTCCTCTTCAGACCGATACACTGTACTTGCTGAGAACAGACACGAGTGCTATTTGCACTGTGTATGGAAGTGGGAGCACAATAGTGACTCGTCTTACCAGAAAACAACTCTTCCTCGTAGGACAAAAACTGCATGTGACTCAACTCCATTTAGAACTGGGAAACAAACGCTAGCTCGCCTTACAAGAAACACACTCTGCTTTTGAGAAAAGAGCACTCTTCTACTCTACTGCGTTTCCTATGGGGTCCAAACAGTGAGCTTGCTCAGAACAAAAGAACTGTGCTTCCTACACAAATGGACCATATCTAGTTCAACTCTGCTTAGGAAACTGACAAGAGCAGTAGCTCCTATTTAGTCCAATACACTTTACTTTCTGGGAACATACGCGAGTGCTATTTGCACTGTGTGCGGCATTTGGAGCACAATAGTGACTCTTCTTACCAGAAAAAAACTCTTGCTCATAGGACAAAACACTGCATGTGACTCAACTCCATTTAGGACTGGAGAACAAACGCTAGCTCGCCTTCCAAGAAACACACTCTGCTTTTGAGAAAAGAGCACTCTTCAACTCTACTGTGTTTCCTATGTGTTCGGAACAGTTAGCTTGCTCAGAACAAAAAAACTGTGCTTCCTACAAACACGGCCATATCTAGTTCAACTCTGCTTAGGAACCTGACAAGAACAGTACATACTCTTCAGTCGAATACACTGTACTTGCTGGGAACAGACGCCAGTGCTATTTGTCCTGTGTATGGCAATGGCAGAGCAATAGTGACTCTTCTTACCAGAAAACAACTCTTGCTCGTAGGACCAGAAACTGCATGTGATTGAACTCCATTTATGACTGGGAAACAAACTCCAGCTCGCTTTACAAGAAACACACTCTGCTTTAGAGAAAAGAGCACTCTTCTACTCTACTGTGTTTCCTATGGGGTCCAAACAGAGAGCTTGCTCAGAACAAAAGAACTGTGCTTCCTACACACACGGGCCATATCTAGTTCAACTCTGTTTAGGAAACTGACAAGAACAGTAGCTCCTCTTCAGTCCAATACACAGTACTTGCGGGGAAGAGACGCGAGTGCTATTTGCAGTGTGTATGGCAATTGGAGCACAATAGTGACTCGTCTTACCAGAAAACAACTCTTGCTCTTAGGACAAAAACCTGCATGTGACTCAACTCCATTTAGGACTGGGAAACAAACGCAAGCTCGCCTTACAAGAAACACACTCTGCTTTTGAGAAAAGAGCACTCTTCTACTCAATTGTGTTTCCTATAGGGCCAGAACAATGAGCTTGCTCAGAACAAATAACTGTGATTCCTACACACACGGGACATATCTAGTTCAACTCTGCTTAGGAAACTGAGAAGAGCAGTCTCTCCTCTTCAGTCCAATACACTGTACTTACTGGGAACAGACGGGAGGGCTACTTGCACTGGGTATGGCAATGGGAGTACAATAATGACTTTCTTACCAGAAAACAACTCTTGCTCGTAGGACCAGAAACTGCATGTGATTCAACTCCATTTATGACTGGGAAACAAACTCCAGCTCGCTTTACAAGAAACACACTCTGCTTTAGAGAAAAGAGCACTCTTCTACTCTACTGTGTTTCCTATGGGGTCCGAACAGTGAGCTTGCTCAGAACAAAAGAACTGTGCTTCCTACACACACGGGCCATATCTAGTTCAACTCTGCTTAGGAACCTGAGAAGAACAGTACATACTCTTCAGTCCAATACACTGTACTTGCTGGGAACAGACGCCAGTGCTATTTGCCCTGTGTATGGCAATGGCAGCGCAATAGTGACTCTTCTTACCACAAAACAACTCTTGCTCGTAAGACCAGAAACTGCATGTGATTCAACTCCATTTATGACTGGGAAACAAACTCCAGCTCGCTTTACAAGAAACACACTCTGCTTTAGAGAAAAGAGCACTCTTCTACTCTACTGTGTTTCCTATGGGGTCCAAACAGAGAGCTTGCTCAGAACAAAAGAACTGTGCTTCCTACACACACGGGCCATATCTAGTTCAACTCTGTTTAGGAAACTGACAAGAACAGTAGCTCCTCTTCAGTCCAATACACAGTACTTGCGGGGAAGAGACGCGAGTGCTATTTGCACTGTGTATGGCAATTGGAGCACAATAGTGACTCGTCTTACCAGAAAACAACTCTTGCTCTTAGGACAAAAACCTGCATGTGACTCAACTCCATTTAGGACTGGGAAACAAACGCTAGCTCGCCTTACAAGAAACACACTCTGCTTTTGAGAAAAGAGCACTCTTCTACTCCACTGTGTTTCCTATTGGGCCAGAACAATGAGCTTACTCAGAACAAAAGAACTGTGATTCCTACACACACGGGCCATATCTAGTTCAACTCTGCTTAGGAAACTGAGAAGAGCAGTCTCTCCTCTTCAGTCCAATACACTGTACTTACTGGGAACAGACGGGAGGGCTATTTGCACTGTGTATGGCAATGGGAGCGCAATAATGACTTTCTTACCAGAAAACAACTCTTGCTTGTAGGACCAGAAACTGCATGTGATTCAACTCCATTCAGGACTGGGAAACAAACGCTAGCTCGCCTTACAAGAAACACACTCTGCTTTTGAGAAAAGAGCACTCTTCTACTCTACTGTGTTTCCTATGGGGTCCGAACAGTGAGCTTGCTCAGAACAAAAGAACTGTGCTTCCTACACACACGGGCCATATCTAGTTCAACTCTGCTTAGGAAACTGACAAGAACAATAGATCCTTTTCAGTCCAATACACTGTACATGCTGGGAACAGACGCCAGTGCTATTTGTACTGTGTATGGCAATGGGAGCCCAATTGTGACTCTTCTTACAAGAAAACTACTCTTGCTCGTAGGACCAAAAACTGCATGTGACTCAACTCCATTTAGGACTGGGAAACAAACACTAGCTAGCCTTACAAGAAACACACTCTGCTTTTGAGAAAAGAGCACTCTTCTACTCTACTGTGTTTCCTATAGGGCCAGAACAGTGAGCTTGCTCAGAACAAAAGAACTGTGCTTCCTACACACACGGGCCATATCTAGTTCAACTCTGCTTAGGAAACTGACAAGAACAGTAGAACCTCTTCAGTCCAATGCACTGTACATGCTGGGAACAGACGCCAGTGCTATTTGCCCTGTGTATGGCAATGGGAGCACAATAGTGACTTTCGTACCAGAAATAAACTCTTGCTCGTAGGACCAGAAACTGCATGTGATTCAACTCCATTTAGGACTGGGAAACAAACGCTAGCTTGCCCTACAAGAAACACACTCTGCTTTTGAGAAAAGAGCACTCTTCTACTCTACTGTTTTTCCTATAGGGTCCGAACGGTGAGCTTGCAATGAACAAAAGAACTGTGCTTCCTACACACACGGCCATATCTAGTTCAATTCTGCTTAGAAACCTGACAAGAACAGTAGATCCTCTTCAGTCCAATACACCGTACTTGCTGGGAACAGACGCCAGTTCTATCTGTCCTGTGTATGGCAATGGCAGCGCAATATTGACTATTTTTACCATAAAACAACTCTTGCTTGTAGGATTAGAAACTGCATGTGATTCAACTCCATTTAGGACTGGGCAACAAATGCTAACTTGCATCACATGAAACACACCCTGCTTTTGAGAAAAGAGAACTCTTCTACTCTACTGTGTTTCCTATGGGGTCCGAACAGTGATCTTGCTCAGAACAAAAGAAATGTGATTCCTACACAAACGGCCATATCTAGTTCAACACTGCTTAGGAAACTGACAGGAACAGTAGATCCTCTTCAGTCCAATACACTGTACTTGCTGGGAACAGACGCGAGTGGTATTTGCACTGTGTAGGGCAATTGGAGCACAATAGTGACTTTCCTTACCAGAAAACAACTCTTGCTCGTAGGACCAGAAACTGCATGTGATTCAACTCCATTTCAGACTGCGAAAGAAACGCTAGCTCGCCTTACAAGAAACACACTCTGCTTTAGAGAAAAGAGCACTTTCTACTCTACTGTGTTTCCTATGGGGTCCAAACAGTGAGCTTGCTCAGAACAAAAGAACTGTGCTTCCTACACACATGAACCATATGTAGTTCAACTCTGCTTAGGAAACTGACAAGAACAGTAGCTCCTCTTCAGTCCGATACACTTTACTTGCTGAGAACAGACGCGAGTGCTATTTGCACTGTGTATGGCAATGGGGCACAATAGTGACTCGTCTTACCAGAAAACAACTCTTGCTCGTAGGACAAAAAACTGCATGTGACTCAACTCCATTTAGGACTGGGAAACAAACTCTATCTCGCATTACAAGAAACACACTCTGCTTTTGAGAAAAGAGCACTCTTCTACTCAATTGTGTTTCCTATAGGGCCAGAACATGAGCTTACTCAGAACAAAAGAACTGTGCTTCCTACACACACGGGCCATTTCTAGTTCAACTCTGCTTAGGAAACTGAGAAGAGCAGTCTCTCCTCTTCAGTCCAATACACTGTACTTACTGGGAACAGACGGGAGGGCTATTTGCACTTTGTTTGGCAATGGGAGCGCAATAGTGACTTTCCTTTCCAGAAAACAACTCTTGCTCGTAGGAACACAAACTGCATTGGATTCAACTCCATTTAGGACTGGGAAACAAACGCTAGCTCGCCATACAAGAAACACACTCTGCTTTTGAGAAAAGAGCACTCTTCTACTCTACTGTGTTTCCTATGTGGTCCGAACAGTGAGATTGCTCAGAACAAAAAAACTGTGCTTCCTACACCCAGGGCCATATCTAGTTCAAGTCTGCTTAGGAACCTGACAAGAACAGTAGATCCTCTTCTATCCAATACACTGTACTTGCTGCGAACAGACAGTAGTGCTATTTGCACTGTGTATTTCAATGGGAGCGCAATAGTGACTTTTCTTACCAGAAAACAACTCTTGCTCATAGGACCAGAAACTGCATGTGATTCAACTCCATTTAGGTCTGGGAAACAAACGCTAGCTCGCCTTACAAAAAAAACACTCTGCTTTAGATAAAAGAGCACTCTTCTACTCTACTGTGTTTCCTATAGGGTCAGAACAGTGAGCTTGCTCAGAACATAAGAACTGTGCTTCCTACACACACGAGAAATATCTAGTTCAACTCTGCTTAGGAAACTGACAAGAACAGTAGCTCCTCTGCAGACCGATACACTGTACTTGCTGAGAACAGACAAGAGTGCTATTTGCACTGTGTATGGCAATTGGAGCACAATAGTGACTCGTCTTACCAGAAAACAACTCTTCCTCGTAGGACAAAATCTGCATGTGACTCAACTCCATTTAGGACTGGGAAACAAACGCTAGCTCGCCTTACAAGAAACACACTCTGCTTTTGAGAAAAGAGCACTCTTCTACTCTATTGCGTTTTACATGGGGTCCAAACAGTGAGCTTGCTCAGAACAAAAGAACTGTGCTTCCTACACAAATGGACCATATCTAGTTCAACTCTGCTTAGGAAATTGACAAGAGCAGTAGCTCCTATTTATTCCAATACACTGTATTTTCTGGGAACATACGCGAGTGCTATTTGCACTGTGTACGGCATTTGGAGCGCAATAGTGACTCTTCTTACCAGAAAACAACTCTTGCTCATAGGACCAAAAACTGCATGTGACACAACTCCATTTAGGCCCTGGAATCAAACGCGAGCTCGCCTTACAAGAAACACACTCTGCTTTAGTGAAAAGAACACTCTTCTACTCTGCTGTGTTTCCTACAGGGCCAGAACAGTGAGCTTGCTCAGAACATAATAACTGTGCTTCCTACACACACGGGCCATATCTAGTTCCACTGTGCTTAGGAAACTGACAAGAACAGTAGCTCCTCTTCAGTCTGATACACTGTACTTGCTGAGTACAGACGCGAGTGCTATTTGCACTGTGTATGGCAATTGGAGCACAATAGTGACTCGTCTTACCAGAAAACAACTCTTGCTCATAGGACAAAAAAATGCATGTGACTCAACTCCATTTAGGACTGGGAAACAAACTCTAGCTCGCCTTACAAGAAACACACTCTGCTTTTGAGAAAAGAGCACTCTTCTCCTCTACTGTGTTTCCTATAGGGCCAAAACAGTGAGCTTGCTCAGAAAAAAAGAACTGTGCTTCCTCGACACACGGGCCATATCTAGTTCAAATCTGCTTAGGAAACTGAGAAGAACAGTAGCTCCTCTTCAGTCCAATACACTGTACTTGTTGGGAACAGACGGAAGTGCTATTTGCACTGTGTATGGCAATGGGAGCACAATAGTGACTTTCCTTACCAGAAAACAACTCTTGCTCGTAGGACCAGAAACTGCATGTGATTCAACTCCATTTAGGACTGGGAAACAAACGCTTGCTCGCCTTACAAGAAACACACTCTGCTTTAGAGGAAAGAACACTCTTCTACTCTACTGTGTTTCCTATGGGGTCCAAACAGAGAGCTTGCTCAGAACAAAAGAACTGTGCTTCCTACACACACGGACCATATGTAGTTCAACTCTGCTTAGGAACCTGACAAGAACAGTAGCTCTTCTTCAGACCAATACACTGTATTTGCTGGGAACAGACGCGAGTGCTATTTGCACTGTGTATGGCAATGAGAGCACAATATTGACTTTCCTTACCAGAAAACAACTCTTGCTCGTAGGACAAAAAACTGCATGTGACTCAACTCCATTTAGGACTGGGAAACAAACGCTAGCTCTCCTTTCAAGAAACACACTCTGCTTTTGAGAAAAGAGCACTCTTCTACTCTACTGTGTTTCCTATGGGGTCCAAACAGTGAGCTTGCTCAGAACAAAAAAACTGTGCTTCCTACAAACACGGCCATATCTAGTTCAACTCTGCTTAGGAACCTGACAAGAACAGTACATACTCTTCATTCCAATACACAGTACTTGCTGGGAAGAGACGCGAGTGCTATTTGCACTGTGTATGGCAATTGGAGCACAATACTGACTAGTCTTACCAGAAAACAACTCTTGCTCTTAGGACAAAAATCTGCATGTGACTCAACTCCATGTAGGACTGGGAAACAAACGCTAGCTCGCCTTACAATAACACACTCTGCTTTTGAGAAAAGAGCACTCTTCTACTCTACTGTGTTTCCTATGGGGTTCGAACAGTGAGCTTGCTCAGAACAAAAGAACTGTGCTTCCTGCACACACGGCCATATCTAGTTCAATTCTGCTTAGGAACCTGACAAGAACAGTAGATCCTCTTCAGTCCAATATACTGTACTTGCTGGGAACAGACACCAGGGCTATTTGTCCTGTGTATGACAATGGCTGCGCAATAGTGACTCTTCTTACCATAAAACAACTCTTGCACATAGGACCAGAAACTGTATGTGATTCAACTCCATTTAGGACTGGGAAACAAACGCTAGCTCGCCTTACAAGAACCACATTCTGCTTTAGAGAAAAGAGCACTCATCTACTCTACTGTGTTTCCTATAGGGCCAGAACAGTGAGCTTGGTCAGAACAAAAGAACTGTGCTTCCTACACACACGGGCCATATCTAGTTCAACTCTGCTTAGGAAACTGACAAGAACAGTAGCTCCTCTTCAGTCCAATACACTGTACTTACTGGGATCAGACGGGAGGGCTATTTGCACTGTGTATGGCAATGGGAGCGCAATAGTGACTTTCCTTTCCAGAAAACAACTCTTGCTCGTAGGACCACAAACTGCATTGGATTCAACTCCATTTAGGACTGGGAAACAAACGCTAGCTCGCCTTACAAGAAACACACTCTGCTTTTGAGAAAAGAGCACTCTTCTACTCTACTGTGTTTCCTATGTGGTCCGAACAGTGAGCTTGCTCAGAACAAAAAAACTGTGCTTCCTACACACAGGGCCATATCTAGTTCAAGTGTGCTTAGGAACCTGACAAGAACAGTAGATCCTCTTCTATCCAATACACTGTACTTGCTGCGAACAGACAGTAGTGCTATTTGCACTGTGTATGGCAATGGGAGCGCAATAGTGACTTTCCTTCCAGAAAACAACTCTTGCTCGTAGGACCACAAACTGCATGTGATTCAACACCATTTAGGACTGGGAAACAAATGCTCACACTCCTTACAAGAAACACACTCTGCTTTAGAGAAAAGAGCACTCTTGTACACTTCTGTGTTTCCTATGGGGTCCAAACAGTGAGCTTGCTCAGAACAAAAGAACTGTGCTTCCTACACACACGGACCATATGTAGTTCAACTCTGCTTAGGAAACTGACAAGAACAGTAGTTCCTATTCAGTCCAATACACTGTACTTGCTGGGAACAGAGGCGAGTGCTATTTGTCCTGTGTATGGCAATGGGAGCACAATAGTGACTCTTCTTACCAGAAAACAACTCTTGCTCATAGGAATAGAAACTGCATGTGATTCAACTCCATTTAGGACTGGGAAACAAACGCTAGCTCGCCTTACAAGAAACGCACTCTGCTTTTGAGAAAAGAGCACTCTTCTACTCCACTGTGTTTCCTATGGGGTCCAAACAGTGAGCTTGCTCAGAACAAAAGAACTGTGCTTCCTACACACATGGACCATATCTAATTCAACTCTGCTTAGGAAACTGAGAAGAACAGTAGCTCCTATTCAGTCCAATACACTGTGCTTGCTGGGAACAGACGCGAGTGCTATTTGCACTGTGTATGGCATTTGGAGCGCAATAGTGACTCTTCTTACCATAAAACAACTCTTGCTCGTAGGACCAAAAACTGCCTGTGATTCAACTCCATTTAGGACTGGGAAACAAATGCTAGCTTGCCTTACATGAAACACACTCTGCTTTTGAGAAAAGAGCACTCTTCTACTCTACTGTGTTTCCTATGGGGTCCGAACAGTGAGCTTGTTCAGAACAAAAGAACTGTGGTTCCTACACACACGGGCCATATCTAGTTAGACTCTGCTTAGGAAACTGACAAGAACAGTAGCTCCTCTTCAGACCGATACACTGTACTTGCTGGGAACAGACGCCAGTGCTATTTGCACTGTGTATGGCAATGGGAGCCCAATCGTGACTTTCCTTCCAGAAAACAACTCTTGCTCGTAGGACCACAAACTGCATGTGATTCAACACCATTTAGGACTGGGAAACAATTGCTCGCACTCCTTACAAAAAACACACTCTGCTTTAGAGAAAAGAGCACTCTTGTACACTACTGTGTTTCCTATGGGGTCCAAACAGTGAGCTTGCTCAGAACAAAAGAACTGTGCTTCCTACACACACGGACCATATGTAGTTCAACTCTGCTTAGGAAACTGACAAGAACAGTAGTACCTATTCAGTCCAATACACTGTACTTGCTGGGAACAGACCCCAGTGCTATTTGTCCTGTGTATGGCAATGGGAGCGCAATAGTGACTCTTCTTACCAGAAAACAACTCTTGCTCATAGGAATAGAAACTGCATGTGATTCAACTCCATTTTGGACTTGGAAACAAACGCTAGCTCGCCTTACAAGCAACACACTCTGCTTTTGAGAAAAGAGCACTCTTCTACTCCACTGTGTTTCCTATGGTGTCCAAACAGTGAGCTTGCTCAGAACAAAAGAACTGTGCTTCCTACACACATGGACCATATCTAGTTCAACTCTGCTTAGGAAACTGACAAGAACAGTAGCTCTTATTCAGTCCAATACACTGTGCTTGCTGGGAACAGACGCGAGTGCTATTTGCACTGTGTATGGCATTTGGAGCGCAATAGTGACTCTTCTTACCAGAAAACAACTCTTGCTCGTAGGACCAAAAACTGCCTGTGACTCAACTCCATTTAGGACTGGGAAACAAACAAGAGCTCGCCTTACAAGAAACACACTCTGCTTTAGAGAAAAGTGCACTCTTCTTCTCTACTGTGTTTCCTATAGGCCCAAAACAGTGAGCTTGCTCAGAACATAATAACTGTGCTTTTTACACACACGGGCCATATCTAGTTCAACTCTGCTTAGGAAACTGACAAGAACAGTAGCTCCTCTTCAGTCCGATACAGTGCACTTGCTGAGAACAGACGCGAGTGCTACTTGTACTGGGTATGGCAATTGGAGCACAATAATGACTCGTCTTACCAGAAAACAACTCTTGCTCTTAGGACAAAAAACTGCATGTGACTCAACTCCATTTAGGACTGGGAAACAAACTCTAGCTCGCCTTACAAGAAACACAATCTGTTTTTGAGAAAAGAGCACTCTTCTACTCTACTGTGTTTCCTATGGGGTCCAAACAGAGAGCTTGCTCAGAACAAAAGAACTGTGCTTCCTAAACACACGGACCATATGTAGTTCAACTCTGCTTAGGAACCTGACAAGAACAGTAGCTCCTCTTCAGAACAATACACTGTATTTGCTGGGAACAGACAGGAGTGCTCTTTGCACTGTGTATGGCAATGAGAGCACAATAGTGACTTTCCTTACCAGAAAACAACTCTTGCTCGTAGGACAAAAAACTGCATGTCACTCAACTCCATTTAGGACTGGGAAACAAACGCTAGCTCACATTCCAAGATACACACTCTGCTTTTGAGAAAAGAACACTCTTCTTCTCTACTGTGTTTCCTATGTGTTCGGAACAGTGAGCTTGCTCAGAACAAAAAAACTGTGCTTCCAACAAACACGGCCATATCTATTTCAACTCTGCTTAGGAACCTGACAAGAATAGTAGATACTCTTCAGTCCAATACACTGTACTTGGTGGGAACAGACGCCATTGCTATTTGTCCTGTGTATGGCAATGGCAGCGCAATAGTGACTCTTCTTACCAAAAAACAACTCTTGCTCGTAGGACCAGAAACTGCATGTGATTCAACTCCATTTATGACTGGGAAACAAACTCCAGCTCGCTTTACAAGAAACACACGCTGCTTTTGAGAAAATAGCACTCATCTACTCTCCTTTGTTTCCTATAGGGCCAGAACAGTGAGCTTGCTCAGAAAAAAAGAACTGTGCTTCCTACACACACTGGCCATATCTAGTTCAACTCTGCTTAGGAAACTGACAAGAACATTAGCACCTATTCAGTCCAATACTCTGTACTTTCTGGGAACAGACGCGAGGTCTATTTGCACTGTGAATGGCAATGGTTGCGCAATAGAGACTCTCCTTACCAGAAAACAACTCGTGCTCGTAGGACCAGAAACTGCTTGTGATTCAACTCCATTTAGGACTGGGAAACAAATGCTAGCTTGCCTTACATGAAAAACACTCTGCTTTTGAGAAAAGAGCACTCTTCTACTCTACTGTGTTTCCTATGGTGTCCAAACAGTGAGCTTGCTCAGAACAAAAGAACTGTGCTTCCTACACACACGGGCCATATCTAGTTCAACTCTGCTTAGGAAACTGACAAGAACAGTAGCTCCTATTCAGTCCAATACACTGTACTTGCAGGGAAGAGACGCGAGTGCTATTTGCACTGTGTATGGCAATGGGAGCACAATAGTGACTCGTCTTACCAGAAAACAACTCTTGCTCGTAGGACAAAAAACTGCATGTGACTCAACTACATTTAGGACTGGGAAACGAACACTAGCTCGCCTTACAAGAAACACACTCTGCTTTTGAGAAAAGAGCACTCTTCTACTCTACTGTGTTTCCTATGGGGTCCGAACAGTGAGCTTGCTCAGAACAAAAGAACTGTGCTTCCTGCACACATGGCCATATCTAGTTCAATTCTGCTTAGGAACCTGAAAAGAACAGTAGATCCTCTTCAGTCCAATACACTGTACTTGCTGGGAACAGACCCAAGGGCTATTTGTCCTGTGTATGACAATGGCTGCGCAATAGTGACTCTTCTTACCATAAAACAACTCTTGCACGTAGGACCAGAAACTGTATGTGATTCAACTCCATTTAGGACTGGGAAACAAACGGTAGCTCGCCTTACAAGAAACACATTCTGCTCTAGAGAAAAGAGCACTCATTTACTCTACTGTGTTTCCTATAGGGCCAGAACAGTGAGCTTGCTCAGAACAAAAGAACTGTGCTTCCTACACACACGGGCCATATCTAGTTCAACTCTGCTTAGGAAACTGACAAGAAGAGTAGCCCCTCTTCAGTCCGATACACTGTACTTTCTGGGAACAGACGGGAGTGCTATTTGCACTGTGTATGGCAATGGGAGCGCAATAGTGACTTTCCTACCAGAAAACATCTCTTGCTCGTAGGACGAGAAACTGCATGTGATTCAACTCCATTTAGGACTGGGAAACAAATGCTAGCTCGCCTTTCATGAAACACACTCTGCTTTTGAGAAAAGAGCACTCTTCTACTCTACTGTGTTTCCTATGGGGTCTGAACAGTGAGCTTGCTCAGAACAAAAGAACTGTGCTTCCTGCACACGGGCCATATCTAGTTCAACTCTGCTTAGGAACCTGACAAGAACAGTAGCTCCTCTTCAGACCAATACACTGTATTTGCTGGGAACAGACGCGAGTGCTATTTGCACTGTGTATGGCAATGAGAGCACAATATTGACTTTCCTTACCAGAAAACAACTCTTGCTCGTAGGACAAAAAACTGCATGTGACTCAACTCCATTTAGGACTGGAGAACAAACGCTAGCTCGCCTTCCAAGAAACACACTCTGCTTTTGAGAAAAGAGCACTCTTCTACTCTACTGTTTTTCCTAAGTGTTCGGAACAGTAAGCTTGCTCAGAACAAAAAAAACTGTGCTTCCTACAAACACGGCCATATCTAGTTCAACACTGCTTAGGAACCTGACAAGAACAGTACATACTCTTCAGTCCAATACACTGTACTTGCTGGGAACAGACGCCAGTGCTATTTGTCCTGTGTATGGCAATGGCAGTGCAATAGTGACTCTTCTTACCAGAAAACAACTCTTGCTCGTAGGACCAGAAACTGCATGTGATTCAACTCCATTTATGACTGGGAAACAAACTCCAGCTCGCTTTACAAGAAACACACTCTGCTTTAGAGAAAAGAGCACTCTTCTACTCTACTGTGTTTCCTATGGGGTCCAAACAGAGAGCTTGCTCAGAACAAAAGAACTGTGCTTCCTACACACACGGACCATATGTAGTTCAACTCTGCTTAGGAACCTGACAAGAACAGTGGAACCTCTTCAGTCCAATGCACTGTACATGCTGGGAACAGACGCCAGTGCTATTTGCCCTGTGTATGGCAATGGGAGCACAATATTGACTTTCCTTACCAGAAAACAACTCTTGCTCATAGGACAAAAACTGCATGTGACTCAACTCCATTTAGGACTGGGAAACAAACGCTAGCTCTCCTTTCAAGAAACACACTCTGCTTTTGAGAAAAGAGCACTCTTCTACTCTACTGTGTTTCCTATGGGGTCTAAACAGTGAGCTTGCTCAGAACAAAAAAACTGTGCTTCCTAGAAACACGGCCATATCTAGTTCAACTCTGCTTAGGAACCTGACAAGAACAGTACATACTCTTCATTCCAATACACAGTACTTGCTGGGAAGAGACGCGAGTGCTATTTGCACTGTGTATGGCAATTGGAGCACAATACTGACTAGTCTTACCAGAAAACAACTCTTGCTCTTAGGACAAAAATCTGCATGTGACTCAACTCCATGTAGGACTGGGAAACAAACGCTAGCTCGCCTTACAATAACACACTCTGCTTTTGAGAAAAGAGCACTCTTCTACTCTACTGTGTTTCCTATGGGGTTCGAACAGTGAGCTTGCTCAGAACAAAAGAACTGTGCTTCCTGCACACACGGCCATATCTAGTTCAATTCTGCTTAGGAACCTGACAAGAACAGTAGATCCTCTTCAGTCCAATACACTGTACTTGCTGGGAACAGAGGCGAGTGCTATTTGTCCTGTGTATGGCAATGGGAGCACAATAGTGACTCTTCTTACCAGAAAACAACTCTTGCTCATAGGAATAGAAACTGCATGTGATTCAACTCCATTTAGGACTGGGAAACAAACGCTAGCTCGCCTTACAAGAAACACACTCTGCTTTTGAGAAAAGAGCACTCTTCTACTCCACTGTGTTTCCTATGGGGTCCAAACAGTGAGCTTGCTCAGAACAAAAGAACTGTGCTTCCTACACACATGGACCATATCTAATTCAACTCTGCTTAGGAAACTGAGAAGAACAGTAGCTCCTATTCAGTCCAATACACTGTGCTTGCTGGGAACAGACGCGAGTGCTATTTGCACTGTGTATGGCATTTGGAGCGCAATAGTGACTCTTCTTACCATAAAACAACTCTTGCTCGTAGGACCAAAAACTGCCTGTGATTCAACTCCATTTAGGACTGGGAAACAAATGCTAGCTTGCCTTACATGAAACACACTCTGCTTTTGAGAAAAGAGCACTCTTCTTCTCTACTGTGTTTCCTATGGGGTCCGAACAGTGAGCTTGTTCAGAACAAAAGAACTGTGCTTCCTACACACACGGGCCATATCTAGTTCAACTCTGCTTAGGAAACTGACAAGAACAGTAGCTCCTCTTCAGTCCGATACACTGTACTTGCTGGGAACAGACGCCAGTGCTATTTGCACTGTGTATGGCAATGGGAGCCCAATCGTGACTTTCCTTCCAGAAAACAACTCTTGCTCGTAGGACCACAAACTGCATGTGATTCAACACCATTTAGGACTGGGAAACAAATGCTCGCACTCCTTACAAAAAACACACTCTGCTTTAGAGAAAAGAGCACTCTTGTACACTACTGTGTTTCCTATGGGGTCCAAACAGTGAGCTTGCTCAGAACAAAAGAACTGTGCTTCCTACACACACGGACCATATGTAGTTCAACTCTGCTTAGGAAACTGACAAGAACAGTAGTACCTATTCAGTCCAATACACTGTACTTGCTGGGAACAGACGCCAGTGCTATTTGTCCTGTGTATGGCAATGGGAGCGCAATAGTGACTCTTCTTACCAGAAAACAACTCTTGCTCATAGGAATAGAAACTGCATGTGATTCAACTCCATTTTGGACTTGGAAACAAACGCTAGCTCGCCTTACAAGCAACACACTCTGCTTTTGAGAAAAGAGCACTCTTCTACTCCACTGTGTTTCCTATGGGGTCCAAACAGTGAGCTTGCTCAGAACAAAAGAACTGTGCTTCCTACACACATGGACCATATCTAGTTCAACTCTGCTTAGGAAACTGACAAGAACAGTAGCTCTTATTCAGTCCAATACACTGTGCTTGCTGGGAACAGACGCGAGTGCTATTTGCACTGTGTATGGCATTTGGAGCGCAATAGTGACTCTTCTTACCAGAAAACAACTCTTGCTCGTAGGACCAAAAACTGCCTGTGACTCAACTCCATTTAGGACTGGGAAACAAACAAGAGCTCGCCTTACAAGAAACACACTCTGCTTTAGAGAAAAGTGCACTCTTCTTCTCTACTGTGTTTCCTATAGGCCCAAAACAGTGAGCTTGCTCAGAACATAATAACTGTGCTTTTTACACACACGGGCCATATCTAGTTCAACTCTGCTTAGGAAACTGACAAGAACAGTAGCTCCTCTTCAGTCTGATACAGTGCACTTGCTGAGAACAGACGCGAGTGCTACTTGTACTGGGTATGGCAATTGGAGCACAATAATGACTCGTCTTACCAGAAAACAACTCTTGCTCTTAGGACAAAAAACTGCATGTGACTCAACTCCATTTAGGACTGGGAAACAAAATATAGCTCGCCTTACAAGAAACACAATCTGTTTTTGAGAAAAGAGCACTCTTCTACTCTACTGTGTTTCCTATGGGGTCCAAACAGAGAGCTTGCTCAGAACAAAAGAACTGTGCTTCCTAAACACACGGACCATATGTAGTTCAACTCTGCTTAGGAACCTGACAAGAACAGTAGCTCCTCTTCAGAACAATACACTGTATTTGCTGGGAACAGACGGGAGTGCTCTTTGCACTGTGTATGGCAATGAGAGCACAATAGTGACTTTCCTTACCAGAAAACAACTCTTGCTCGTAGGACAAAAAACTGCATGTCACTCAACTCCATTTAGGACTGGGAAACAAACGCTAGCTCACATTCCAAGATACACACTCTGCTTTTGAGAAAAGAACACTCTTCTACTCTACTGTGTTTCCTATGTGTTCGGAACAGTGAGCTTGCTCAGAACAAAAAAACTGTGCTTCCAACAAACACGGCCATATCTATTTCAACTCTGCTTAGGAACCTGACAAGAACAGTAGATACTCTTCAGTCCAATACACTGTACTTGGTGGGAACAGACGCCATTGCTATTTGTCCTGTGTATGGCAATGGCAGCGCAATAGTGACTCTTCTTACCAGAAAACAACTCTTGCTCATAGGACCAGAAACTGCATGTGATTCAACTCCATTTATGACTGGGAAACAAACTCCAGCTCGCTTTACAAGAAACACACGCTGCTTTTGAGAAAATAGCACTCATCTACTCTACTTTGTTTCCTATAGGGCCAGAACAGTGAGCTTGCTCAGAAAAAAAGAACTGTGCTTCCTACACACACTGGCCATATCTAGTTCAACTCTGCTTAGGAAACTGACAAGAACATTAGCACCTATTCAGTCCAATACTCTGTACTTTCTGGGAACAGACGCGAGGTCTATTTGCACTGTGAATGGCAATGGTTGCGCAATAGAGACTCTCCTTACTAGAAAACAACTCATGCTCGTAGGACCAGAAACTGCTTGTGATTCAACTCCATTTAGGACTGGGAAACAAATGCTAGCTTGCCTTACATGAAAAACACTCTGCTTTTGAGAAAAGAGCACTCTTCTACTCTACTGTGTTTCCTATGGTGTCCAAACAGTGAGCTTGCTCAGAACAAAAGAACTGTGCTTCCTACACACACGGGCCATATCTAGTTCAACTCTGCTTAGGAAACTGACAAGAACAGTAGCTCCTATTCAGTCCAATACACTGTACTTGCAGGGAAGAGACGCGAGTGCTATTTGCACTGTGTATGGCAATGGGAGCACAATAGTGACTCGTCTTACCAGAAAACAACTCTTGCTCGTAGGACAAAAAACTGCATGTGACTCAACTACATTTAGGACTGGGAAACGAACACTAGCTCGCCATACAAGAAACACACTCTGCTTTTGAGAAAAGAGCACTCTTCTACTCTACTGTGTTTCCTATGGGGTCCGAACAGTGAGCTTGCTCAGAACAAAAGAACTGTGCTTCCTGCACACATGGCCATATCTAGTTCAATTCTGCTTAGGAACCTGAAAAGAACAGTAGATCCTCTTCAGTCCAATACACTGTACTTGCTGGGAACAGACCCAAGGGCTATTTGTCCTGTGTATGACAATGGCTGCGCAATAGTGACTCTTCTTACCATAAAACAACTCTTGCACGTAGGACCAGAAACTGTATGTGATTCAACTCCATTTAGGACTGGGAAACAAACGGTAGCTCGCCTTACAAGAAACACATTCTGCTCTAGAGAAAAGAGCACTCTTCTACTCTACTGTGTTTCCTATAGGGCCAGAACAGTGAGCTTGCTCAGAACAAAAGAACTGTGCTTCCTACACACACGGACCATATGTAGTTCAACTCTGCTTAGGAAACTGACAAGAACAGTAGTACCTATTCAGTCCAATACACTGTACTTGCTGGGAACAGACGCCAGTGCTATTTGTCCTGTGTATGGCAATGGGAGCGCAATAGTGACTCTTCTTACCAGAAAACAACTCTTGCTCATAGGAATAGAAACTGCATGTGATTCAACTCCATTTTGGACTTGGAAACAAACGCTAGCTCGCCTTACAAGCAACACACTCTGCTTTTGAGAAAAGAGCACTCTTCTACTCCACTGTGTTTCCTATGGTGTCCAAACAGTGAGCTTGCTCAGAACAAAAGAACTGTGCTTCCTACACATATGGACCATATCTAGTTCAACTCTGCTTAGGAAACTGACAAGAACAGTAGCTCTTATTCAGTCCAATACACTGTGCTTGCTGGGAACAGACGCGAGTGCTATTTGCACTGTGTATGGCATTTGGAGCGCAATAGTGACTCTTCTTACCAGAAAACAACTCTTGCTCGTAGGACCAAAAACTGCCTGTGACTCAACTCCATTTAGGACTGGGAAACAAACGCTAGCTCGCCTTACAAGAAACACACTCTGCTTTAGAGAAAAGTGCACTCTTCTTCTCTACTGTGTTTCCTATAGGCCCAAAACAGTGAGCTTGCTCAGAACATAATAACTGTGCTTTTTACACACACGGGCCATATCTAGTTCAACTCTGCTTAGGAAACTGACAAGAACAGTAGCTCCTCTTCAGTCTGATACAGTGCACTTGCTGAGAACAGACGCGAGTGCTACTTGTACTGGGTATGGCAATTGGAGCACAATAATGACTCGTCTTACCAGAAAACAACTCTTGCTCTTAGGACAAAAAACTGCATGTGACTCAACTCCATTTAGGACTGGGAAACAAAATATAGCTCGCCTTACAAGAAACACAATCTGTTTTTGAGAAAAGAGCACTCTTCTACTCTACTGTGTTTCCTATGGGGTCCAAACAGAGAGCTTGCTCAGAACAAAAGAACTGTGCTTCCTAAACACACGGACCATATGTAGTTCAACTCTGCTTACGAACCTGACAAGAACAGTAGATCCTCTTCTATCCAATACACTGTACTTGCTGCGAACAGACAGGAGTGCTATTTGCACTGTGTATGGCAATGGGAGCGCAATAGTGACTTTCCTACCAGAAAACATCTCTTGCTCGTAGGACGAGAAACTGCATGTGATTCAACTCCATTTAGGACTGGGAAACAAATGCTAGCTCGCCTTTCATGAAACACACTCTGCTTTTGAGAAAAGAGCACTCTTCTACTCTACTGTGTTTCCTATGGGGTCTGAACAGTGAGCTTGCTCAGAACAAAAGAACTGTGCTTCCTACACACGGGCCATATCTAGTTCAACTCTGCTTACGAACCTGACAAGAACAGTAGCTCCTCTTCAGACCAATACACTGTATTTGCTGGGAACAGACGCGAGTGCTATTTGCACTGTGTATGGCAATGAGAGCACAATATTGACTTTCCTTACCAGAAAACAACTCTTGCTCGTAGGACAAAAAACTGCATGTGACTCAACTCCATTTAGGACTGGAGAACAAACGCTAGGTCGCCTTCCAAGAAACACACTCTGCTTTTGAGAAAAGAGCACTCTTCTACTCTACTGTGTTTCCTAAGTGTTCGGAACAGTGAGCTTGCTCAGAACAAAAAAAACTGTGCTTCCTACAAACACGGCCATATCTAGTTCAACACTGCTTAGGAACCTGACAAGAACAGTACATACTCTTCAGTCCAATACACTGTACTTTCTGGGAACAGACGCCAGTGCTATTTGTCCTGTGTATGGCAATGGCAGTGCAATAGTGACTCTTCTTACCAGAAAACAACTCTTGCTCGTAGGACCAGAAACTGCATGTGATTCAACTCCATTTATGACTGGTAAACAAACTCCAGCTCGCTTTACAAGAAACACACTCTGCTTTAGAGAAAAGAGCACTCTTCTACTCTACTGTGTTTCCTATGGGGTCCAAACATAGAGCTTGCTCAGAACAAAAGAACTGTGCTTCCTACACACACGGGCCATATCTAGTTCAACTCTGCTTAGAAAACTGACAAGAACAGTGGAACCTCTTCAGTCCAATGCACTGTACATGCTGGGAACAGACGCCAGTGCTATTTGCCCTGTGTATGGCAATGGGAGCACAATAGTGATTTTCCTTACCAGAAATAAACTCTTGCTCATAGGACCAGAAACTGCATGTGATTCAACTCCATTTAGGACTGGGAAACAAATGCTAGCTTGCCCTACAAGAAACACACTCTGCTTTTGAGAAAAGAGCACTCTTCTACTCTACTGTTTTTCCTATAGGGTCCGAACGGTGTGCCTGCTCTGAACAAAAGAACTGTGCTTCCTACACACACGGCCATATCTAGTTCAATTCTGCTTAGGAACCTGACAAGAACAGTAGATCCTCTTCAGTCCAATACACCGTATTTGTTGGGAACAGACGCCAGTTCTATAAGTCCTGTGTATGGCAATGGCAGAGCAATAGTGACTAATTTTACCATAAAACAACTCTTGCTTGTAGGATTAGAAACTGCATGTGATTCAACTCCATTTAGGACTGGGCAACAAATGCTAACTCGCATCACGTGAAACACACCCTGCTTTTGAGAAAAGAGAACTCTTCTACTCTTCTGTGTTTCCTATGGTGTCCGAACAGTGATCTTGCTCAGAACAAAAGAACTGTGATTCCTACACAAACGGCCATATCTAGTTCAACACTGCTTAGGAAACTGACAAGAACAGTAGATCCTCTTCAGTCCAATACACTGTACTTGCTGGGAACAGACGCGCGTGGTATTTGCACTGTGTAGGGCAATTGGATCACAATAGTGACTTTCCTTACCAGAAAACAACTCTTGCTCGTAGGACCAGAAACTGCATGTGATTCAACTCCATTTCAGACTGGGAAAGAAACGCTAGATCGCCTTACAAGAAACACACTCTGCTTTAGAGAAAAGAGCACTTTCTACTCTACTGTGTTTCCTATGGGGTCCAAACAGTGAGCTTGCTCAGAACAAAAGAACTGTGCTTCCTACACACATGAACCATATGTAGTTCAACTCTGCTTAGGAAACTGACAAGAACAGTAGCTCCTCTTCAGTCCGATACACTTTACTTGCTGAGAACAGAGGCGAGTGCTATTTGCACTGTGTATGGCAATGGGGCACAATAGTGACTCGTCTTACCAGAAAACAACTCTTGCTCGTAGGACAAAAAAATGCATGTGACTCAACTCCATTTAGGACTGGGAAACAAACTCTATCTCGCATTACAAGAAACACACTCTGCTTTTGAGAAAAGAGTACTCTTCTACTCAATTGTGTTTCCTATAGGGCCAGAACAATGAGCTTACTCAGAACAAAAGAACTGTGCTTCCTACACACGGGCCATATCTAGTTCAACTCTGCTTAGGAAACTGAGAAGAGCAGTCTCTCCTCTTCAGTCCAATACACTGTACTTACTGGGATCAGACGGGAGGGCTGATTGCACTGTGTATGGCAATGGGAGCGCAATAGTGACTTTCCTTTCCAGAAAACAACTCTTGCTCGTAGGACCACAAACTGCATTAGATTCAACTCCATTTAGGACTTGGAAACAAACGCTAGCTCGCCATACAAGAAACACACTCTGCTTTTGAGAAAAGAGCACTCTTCTAGTCTACTGTGTTTCCTATGTGGTCCGAACAGTGAGCTTGCTCAGAACAAAAAACTGTGCTTCCTACACACAGGGCCATATCTAGTTCAAGTCTGCTTAGGAACCTGACAAGAACAGTAGATCCTCTTCAGACCGATACACTGTACTTGCTGAGAACAGACGCGAGTGCTATTTGCATTGTGTATGGAAATTGGAGCGCAATAGTGACTCGTCTTACCAGAAAACAACTCTTCCTTGTAGGACAAAAACTGCATGTGACTCAACTCCATTTAGGACTGGGAAACAAACGCTAGCTCGACTTACAAGAAACACACTCTGCTTTTGAGAAAAGAGCACTCTTCTACTCTACTGCGTTTCCTATGGGGTCCAAACAGTGAGATTGCTCAGAACAAAAGAATTGTGCTTCCTACACACATGGACCATATCTAGTTCAACTCTGCTTAGGAAACTGACAAGAACAGTAGCTCCTATTTAGTCCAATACACTTTACTTTCTGGGAACATACGCGAGTGCTGTTTGCACTGTGTACGGCATTTGGAGCGCAATAGTGACTCTTCTTACCAGAAAACAACTCTTGCTCATAGGACCAAAAACTGCATGTGACTCAACTCCATTTAGGACCGGGAATCAAACGCTAGCTCGCCTTACTATAAACACACTCTGCTTTAGTGAAAAGAACACTCTTCTACTCTGCTGTGTTTCCTACAGGGCCAGAACAGTGAGCTTGCTCAGAACATAATAACTGTGCTTCCTACACACACGGGCCATATCTAGTTCCACTCTGCTTAGGAAACTGACAAGAACAGTAGCTCCCCTTCAGTCTGATACACTGTACTTGCTGAGAACAGACGCGAGTGCTATTTGCCCTGTGTATGGCAATTGGAGCACAATAGTGACAAGTCTTACCAGAAAACAACTCTTGCTCGTAGGACAAAAAATTGCATGTGACTCAACTCCATTTAGTACTGGGAAACAAACTCTAGCTCGCCTTACAAGAAACACACTCTGCTTTTGAGAAAAGAGCACTCTTCCCCTCTACTGTGTTTCCTATAGGGCCAAAACAGTGAGCTTGCTCAGAAAAAAAGAACTGTTCTTCCTCGACACACGGGCCATATCTAGTTCAACTCTGCTTAGGAAACTGAGAAGAACAGTAGCTCCTCTTCAGTCCAATACACTGTACTTGCTGGGAACAGACGGGAGTGCTATTTGCACTGTGTATGGCAATGGGAGCACAATAGTGACTTTCCTTACCAGAAAACAACTCTTGCTCGTAGAACCAGAAACTGCATGTGATTCAACTCCATTTAGGACTGGGAAACAAACGCTAGCTCGCCTTACAAGAAACACACTCTGCTTTAGAGAAAAGAGCACTCTTCTACTCTACTGTGTTTCCTATGGGGTTCAAACAGAGAGCTTGCTCAGAACAAAAGAACTGTGCTTCCTACACACGGACCATATGTAGTTCAACTCTGCTTAGGAACCTGACAAGAACAGTAGCTCTTCTTCAGACCAATACACTGTATTTGCTGGGAACAGACGCGAGTGCTATTTGCACTGTGTATGGCAATGAGAGCACAATATTGACTTTCCTTACCAGAAAACAACTCTTGCTCGTAGGACAAAAAACTGCATGTGACTCAACTCCATTTAGGACTGGGAAACAAACGCTAGCTCACCTTCCAAGAAACACACTCTGCTTTTGAGAAAAGAGCACTCTTCTACTCTACTGTGTTTCCTATGTGTTCGGAACAGTGAGCTTGCTCAGAACAAAGGAACTGTGCTTCCTGCACACACGGCCATATCTAGTTCAATTCTGCTTAGGTACCTGACAAGAACAGTAGATCCTCTTCAGTCCAATACACTGTACTTGCTGGGAACAGACGCCAGGGCTATTTGTCCTGTGTATGACAATGGCTGCGCAATAGTGACTCTTCTTACCATAAAACAACTCTTGCACGTATGACCAGAAACTGTATGTGATTCAACTCCATTTAGGACTGGGAAACAAACGCTAGCTCGCCTTACAAGAAACACATTCTGCTTTAGAGAAAAGAGCACTCATCTACTCTGCTGTGTTTCCTATAGGGCCAGAACAGTGAGCTTGCTCAGAACAAAAGAACTGTGCTTCCTACACACACGGGCCATATCTAGTTCAACTCTACTTAGGAAACTGAGAAGAGCAGTATCTCCTCTTCAGTCCAATACACTGTACTTACTGGGATCAGACGGGAGGGCTATTTGCACTGTGTATGGCAATGGGAGCGCAATAGTGACTTTCCTTTCCAGAAAACAACTCGTGCTCGTAGGACCACAAACTGCATTGGATTCAACTCCATTTAGGACTGGGAAACAAACGCTAGCTCGCCATACAAGAAACACACTCTGCTTTTGAGAAAAGAGCACTCTTCTACTCTACTGTGTTTCCTATGTGGTCCGAACAGTGAGCTTGCTCAGAACAAAAAAACTGTGCTTCCTACACACAGGGCCATATCTAGTTCAAGTCTGCTTAGGAACCTGACAAGAACAGTAGATCCTCTTCTATCCAATACACTGTACTTGCTGCGAACAGACAGGAGTGCTATTTGCACTGTGTATGGCAATGGGAGCACAATAGTGACTTTCCTTACCAGAAAACAACTCTTGCTCATAGGACCAGAAACTGCATGTGATTCAACTCCATTTAGGTCTGGGAAACAAACGCTAGCTCGCCTTGCAAGAAACACACTCTGCTTTTGATAAAAGAGCACTCTTTTACTCTACTGTGTTTCCTATGGGGTCCAAAGAGTGAGCTTGCTCAGAACAAAAGAACTGTGCTTCCTACACACATGGACCATATCTAGTTCAACTCTGCTTAGGAAACTGACAAGAACAGTAGCTCCTATTCAGTCCAATACACTGTACTTGCTGGGAACAAACGCGAGTGCTATGTGCACTGTGTATGGCATTTGGAGCACAATAGTGACTCTTCTTACCATAAAACAACTCTTGCTCGTAGGACCAAAAACTGCATGTGATTCAACTCCATTTAGGACTGGGAAACAAACGCGAGCTCGCCTTACAAAAAAAAGACTCTGCTTTAGATAAAAGAGCACTCTTCTACTCTACTGTGTTTCCTATAGGGTCAGAACAGTGAGCTTGCTCAGAACATAAGAACTGTGCTTCCTACACACACGGGACATATCTAGTTCAACTCTGCTTAGGAAACTGACAAGAACAATAGCTCCTCTTCAGACCGATACACTGTACTTGCTGAGAACAGACGCGAGTGCTATTTGCATTGTGTATGGAAATTGGAGCGCAATAGTGACTCGTCTTACCAGAAAACAACTCTTCCTTGTAGGACAAAAACTGCATGTGACTCAACTCCATTTAGGACTGGGAAACAAACGCTAGCTCGACTTACAAGAAACACACTCTGCTTTTGAGAAAAGAGCACTCTTCTACTCTACTGCGTTTCCTATGGGGTCCAAACAGTGAGCTTGCTCAGAACAAAAGAATTGTGCTTCCTACACACATGGACCATATCTAGTTCAACTCTGCTTAGGAAACTGACAAGAACAGTAGCTCCTATTTAGTCCAATACACTTTACTTTCTGGGAACATACGCGAGTGCTGTTTGCACTGTGTACGGCATTTGGAGCGCAATAGTGACTCTTCTTACCAGAAAACAACTCTTGCTCATAGGACCAAAAACTGCATGTGACTCAACTCCATTTAGGACCGGGAATTAAACGCTAGCTCGCCTTACTATAAACACACTCTGCTTTAGTGAAAAGAACACTCTTCTACTCTGCTGTGTTTCCTACAGGGCCAGAACAGTGAGCTTGCTCAGAACATAATAACTGTGCTTCCTACACACACGGGCCATATCTAGTTCCACTCTGCTTAGGAAACTGACAAGAACAGTAGCTCCCCTTCAGTCTGATACACTGTACTTGCTGAGAACAGGCGCGAGTGCTATTTGCCCTGTGTATGGCAATTGGAGCACAATAGTGACTCGTCTTACCAGAAAACAACTCTTGCTCGTAGGACAAAAAATTGCATGTGACTCAACTCCATTTAGTACTGGGAAACAAACTCTAGCTCGCCTTAAAAGAAACACACTCTGCTTTTGAGAAAAGAGCACTCTTCCCCTCTACTGTGTTTCCTATAGGGCCAAAACAGTGAGCTTGCTCAGAAAAAAAGAACTGTTCTTCCTCGACACACGGGCCATATCTAGTTCAACTCTGCTTAGGAAACTGAGAAGAACAGTAGCTCCTCTTCAGTCCAATACACTGTACTTGCTGGGAACAGACGGGAGTGCTATTTGCACTGTGTATGGCAATGGGAGCGCAATAGTGACTTTCCTTACCAGAAAACAACTCTTGCTCGTAGGAGCAGAAACTGCATGTGATTCAACTCCATTTAGGACTGGGAAACAAACGCTAGCTTGCCTTACAAGAAACACACTCTGCTTTAGAGAAAAGAGCACTCTTCTACTCTACTGTGTTTCCTATGGGGTCCAAACAGAGAGCTTGCTCAGAACAAAAGAACTGTGCTTCCTACACACACGGACCATATGTAGTTCAACTCTGCTTAGGAACCTGACAAGAACAGTAGCTCTTCTTCAGACCAATACACTGTATTTGCTGGGAAGAGATGTGAGTGCTATTTGCACTGTGTATGGCAATGAGAGCACAATATTGACTTTCCTTACCAGAAAACAACTCTTGCTCATAGGACAAAAAACTGCATGTGACTCAACTCCATTTAGGACTGGGAAACAAACTCTAGCTCGCCTTACAAGAAACACAATCTGTTTTTGAGAAAAGAGCACTCTTCTACTCTACTGTGTTTCCTATAGGGCAAGAACAGTGAGCTTGCTCAGAACAAATGAACTGTGCTTCCTCGACACACGGGCCATATCTAGTTCAACTCTGCTTAGGAGACTGACAAGAACAGTAGCTCCTCTTCAGTCCAATGCACTGTACTTGCTGGGAACAGTCGCTAGTGCTATTTGCACTGTGTATGGCAATGAGAGCACAATAGTGGCTTTAATTACCAGAAAACAACTCTTGCTTGTAGGACCAGAAACTTCATGTGATTCAACTCCATTTAGGACTGGGAAACAAACGCTAGCTCGACTTACAAGAAACACACTCTGCTTTTGAGAAAAGAGCACTCTTCTACTCTACTGTGTTTCCTATGGGATCCAAACAGTGAGCTTGCTCAGAACAAAAGAACTGTGCTTCCTACACACATGGACCATATCTAGTTCAACTCTGCTTAGGAAACTGACAAGAACAGTAGCTCCTATTCAGTCCAATACACAGTGCTTGCTGGGAACAGACGCAAGTGCTATTTGCACTGTGTATGGCATTGGGAGCGCAATAGTGACTCTTCTTACCAGAAAACAACTCTTCCTCGTAGGACCAAAAACTGCCTGTGACTCAACTCCATTTAGGACTGGGAAACAAACGCGAGCTCGCCTTACAAGAAACACACTCTGCTCTAGAGAAAAGAGCACTCTTCTTCTCTACTGTGTTTCCTATAGGGCCAGAACAGTGAGCTTGCTCAGAACATAATAACTCTGCTTCCTTCACACACGGGCCATATCTAGTTCAACTCTGCTTAGGAAACTGACAAGAACAGTAGCTCTTCTTCAGTCCAATACACTGTACTTGCGGGGAAGAGATGCGAGTGCTATTTGCACTGTGTATGGCAATTGGAGCACAATAGTGACTCGTCTTACCAGAAAACAACTCTAGCTCTTAGGACAAAAACTGCATGTGACTCAACTCCATTTAGGACTGGGAAACAAACGCTAGCTCGCCTTACAAGAAACAGACTCTGCTTTTTAGAAAAGAGCACTCTTCTACTCTACTTTGTTTCCTATGGGGTCCGAACAGTGAGCTTGCTCAGAACAAAAGAACTGTGCTTCCTGTACACACGGCCATATCTAGTTCAATTCTGCTTAGGAACCTGACAAGAACAGTAGATCCTCTTCAGTCCAATACACTGTACTTGCTGGGAACAGACGCCAGGGCTATTTGTCCTGTGTATGACAATGGCTGCGCAATAGTGACTCTTCTTACCATAAAGCAACTCTTGCACGTAGGACCAGAAACTGTATGTGATTCAACTCCATTTAGGCCTGGGAAACAAACGCTAGCTCGCCTTACAAGAAACACATTCTGTTTTAGAGAAAAGAGCACTCACCTACTCTACTGTGTTTCCTATAGGGCCAGAACAGTGAGCTTGCTCAGAACAAAAGAACTGTGCTTCCTACACACACGGGCCATATCTAGTTCAACTCTGCTTAGGAAACTGACAAGAACAGTAGCTTCTCTTCAGTCCGATACACTGTACTTGCTGGGAACCGACGCGAGTGCTATTTGCACTGTGTATTGCAATGGGAGCTCAATAGTGACTTTCCTACCAGAAAACAACTCTTGCTCGTAGGACCAGAAACTGCATGAGATTCAACTCCATTTAGGACTGGGAAACAAATGCTAGCTCGCCTTACATGAAACACACTCTGCTTTTGAGAAAAGAGCACTCTTCTACTCTACTGTTTTTCCTATGGGGTCCGAACAGTGAGCATGCTCAGAAGAGAAGAACTGTGCTTCCTACACACACGGGCCATATCTAGTTCAACTCTGCTTAGGAAACTGACAAGAACAGTAGCTCCTCTTCAGTCCAATACACTGTACTTGCTGGGAACAGACGCGAGTGCTATTTGCACTGTGTATGGCAATGGGAGCACAATAGTGACTTTCCTTCCAGAAAACAACTCTTGCTCGTAGGACCAGAAACTGCATGTGATTCAACTCCATTTATGACTGGGAAACAAACTCCAGCTCGCTTTACAAGAAACACACTCTGCTTTAGAGAAAAGAGCACTCTTCTACTCTACTGTGTTTCCTATGGGGTCCAAACATAGAGCTTGCTCAGAACAAAAGAACTGTGCTTCCTACACACACGGGCCATATCTAGTTCAACTCTGCTTAGAAAACTGACAAGAACAGTGGAACCTCTTCAGTCCAATGCACTGTACATGCTGGGAACAGACGCCAGTGCTATTTGCCCTGTGTATGGCAATGGGAGCACAATAGTGACTTTCCTTACCAGAAATAAACTCTTGCTCGTAGGACCAGAAACTGCATGTGATTCAACTCCATTTAGGACTGGGAAACAAATGCTAGCTTGCCCTACAAGAAACACACTCTGCTTTTGAGAAAAGAGCACTCTTCTACTCTACTGTTTTTCCTATAGGGTCTGAACGGTGTGCTTGCTCTGAACAAAAGAACTGTGCTTCCTACACACACGGCCATATCTAGTTCAATTCTGCTTAGGAACCTGACAAGAACAGTAGATCCTCTTCAGTCCAATACACCGTACTTGTTGGGAACAGACGCCAGTTCTATAAGTCCTGTGTATGGCAATGGCAGCGCAATAGTGACTAATTTTACCATAAAACAACTCTTGCTTGTAGGATTAGAAACTGCATGTGATTCAACTCCATTTAGGACTGGGCAACAAATGCTAACTCGCATCACATGAAACACACCCTGCTTTTGAGAAAAGAGAACTCTTCTACTCGTCTGTGTTTCCTATGGTGTCCGAACAGTGATCTTGCTCAGAACAAAAGAACTGTGATTCCTACACAAACGGCCATATCTAGTTCAACACTGCTTAGGAAACTGACAAGAACAGTAGATCCTCTTCAGTCCAATACACTGTACTTGCTGGGAACAGACGCGCGTGGTATTTGCACTGTGTAGGGCAATTGGAGCACAATAGTGACTTTCCTTACCAGAAAACAACTCTTGCTCGTAGGACCAGAAACTGCATGTGATTCAACTCCATTTCAGACTGGGAAAGAAACGCTAGCTCGCCTTACAAGAAACACACTCTGCTTTAGAGAAAAGAGCACTTTCTACTCTACTGTGTTTCCTATGGGGTCCAAACAGTGAGCTTGCTCAGAACAAAAGAACTGTGCTTCCTACACACATGAACCATATGTAGTTCAACTCTGCTTAGGAAACTGACAAGAACAGTAGCTCCTCTTCAGTCCGATACACTTTACTTGCTGAGAACAGAGGCGAGTGCTATTTGCACTGTGTATGGCAATGGGGCACAATAGTGACTCGTCTTACCAGAAAACAACTCTTGCTCGTAGGACAAAAAAATGCATGTGACTCAACTCCATTTAGGACTGGGAAACAAACTCTATCTCGCATTACAAGAAACACACTCTGCTTTTGAGAAAAGAGTACTCTTCTACTCAATTGTGTTTCCTATAGGGCCAGAACAATGAGCTTACTCAGAACAAAAGAACTGTGCTTCCTACACACGGGCCATATCTAGTTCAACTCTGCTTAGGAAACTGAGAAGAGCAGTCTCTCCTCTTCAGTCCAATACACTATACTTACTGGGATCAGATGGGAGGGCTGTTTGCACTGTGTATGGCAATGGGAGCGCAATAGTGACTTTCCTTTCCAGAAAACAACTCTTGCTCGGAGGACCACAAACTGCATTAGATTCAACTCCATTTAGGACTTGGAAACAAACGCTAGCTCGCCATACAAGAAACACACTCTGCTTTTGAGAAAAGAGCACTCTTCTAGTCTACTGTGTTTCCTATGTGGTCCGAACAGTGAGCTTGCTCAGAACAAAAAAACTGTGCTTCCTACACACAGGGCCATATCTAGTTCAATTCTGCTTAGGAACCTGACAAGAACAGTAGATCCTCTTCTATCCAATACACTGTACTTGCTGCGAACAGACAGGAGTGCTATTTGCACTGTGTATGGCAATGGGAGCACGATAGTGACTTTCCTTACCAGAAAACAACTCTTGCTCATAGGACCAGAAACTGCATGTGATTCAACTCCATTTAGGTCTGGGAAACAAACGGTAGCTCGCCTTACAAGAAACACACTCTGCTTTTGATAAAAGAGCACTCTTTTACTCTACTGTGTTTCCTATGGGGTCCAAAGAGTGAGCTTGCTCAGAACAAAAGAACTGTGCTTCCTACACACATGGACCATATCTAGTTCAACTCTGCTTAGGAAACTGACAAGAACAGTAACTCCTATTCAGTCCAATACACTGTACTTGCTGGGAACAGACGCGAGTGCTATTTGCACTGTGTATGGCATTTGGAGCGCAATAGTGACTCTTCTTACCAGAAAACAACTCTTGCTCATAGGACCAAAAACTGCATGTGACTCAACTCCATTTAGGACCGGGAATCAAACGCGAGCTCGCCTTACAAGAAACACACTC
Organism: Peromyscus eremicus; assembly: GCF_949786415.1. Classification (NCBI taxonomy): domain Eukaryota; kingdom Metazoa; phylum Chordata; class Mammalia; order Rodentia; family Cricetidae; genus Peromyscus; species Peromyscus eremicus. Next base: position 107,483 of record NW_026735446.1, read on the forward strand.
TGCTTTAGTGAAAAGAGCACTCTTCTACTCTGCTGTGTTTCCTACAGGGCCAGAACAGTGAGCTTGCTCAGAACATAATAACTGTGCTTCCTACACACACAGGCCATATCTAGTTCCACTCTGCTTAGGAAACTGACAAGAACAGTAGCTCCTCTTCAGTCTGATACACTGTACTTGCTGAGAACAGACGCGAGTGCTATTTGCACTCTGTATGGCAATTGGAGCACAATAGTGACTCGTCTTACCAGAAAACAACTCTTGCTCGTAGGACAAAAAACTGCATGTGATTCAACTCCATTTAGGACTAGGAAACAAACTCTAGCTCGCCTTACAAGAAACACACTCTGCTTTTGAGAAAAGAGCACTCTTCTCCTCTACTGTGTTTCCTATAGGGCCAAAACAGTGAGCTTGCTCAGAAAAAAAGAACTGTGCTTCCTCGACACACGGGCCATATCTAGTTCAACTCTGCTTAGGAAACTGAGAAGAACAGTAGCTCCTCTTCAGTCCAATACACTGTACTTGCTGGGAACAGACGGGAGTGCTATTTGCACTGTGTATGGCAATGGGAGCACAATAGTGACTTTCCTTACCAGAAAACAACTCTTGCTCGTAGAACCAGAAACTGCATGTGATTCAACTTCATTTAGGACTGGGAAACAAACGCTAGCTCGCCTTACAAGAAACACACTCTGCTTTAGAGAAAAGAGCACTCTTCTACTCTACTGTGTTTCCTATGGGGTTCAAACAGAGAGCTTGCTCAGAACAAAAGAACTGTGCTTCCTACACACGGACCATATGTAGTTCAACTCTGCTTAGGAACCTGACAAGAACAGTAGCTCTTCTTCAGACCAATACACTGTATTTGCTGGGAACAGACGCGAGTGCTATTTGCACTGTGTATGGCAATGAGAGCACAATATTGACTTTCCTTACCAGAAAACAACTCTTGCTCGTAGGACAAAAAACTGCATGTGACTCAACTCCATTTAGGACTGGGAAACAAACGCTAGCTCACCTTCCAAGAAACACACTCTGCTTTTGAGAAAAGAGCACTCTTCTACTCTACTGTGTTTCCTATGTGTTCGGAACAGTGAGCTTGCTCAGAACAAAGGAACTATGCTTCCTGCACACACGGCCATATCTAGTTCAATTCTGCTTAGGTACCTGACAAGAACAGTAGATCCTCTTCAGTCCAATACACTGTACTTGCTGGGAACAGACGCCAGGGCTATTTGTCCTGTGTATGACAATGGCTGCGCAATAGTGACTCTTCTTACCATAAAACAACTCTTGCACGTATGACCAGAAACTGTATGTGATTCAACTCCATTTAGGACTGGGAAACAAACGCTAGCTCGCCTTACAAGAAACACATTCTGCTTTAGAGAAAAGAGCACTCATCTACTCTGCTGTGTTTCCTATAGGGCCAGAACAGTGAGCTTGCTCAGAACAAAAGAACTGTGCTTCCTACACACACGGGCCATATCTAGTTCAACTCTACTTAGGAAACTGAGAAGAGCAGTATCTCCTCTTCAGTCCAATACACTGTACTTACTGGGATCAGACGGGAGGGCTATTTGCACTGTGTATGGCAATGGGAGCGCAATAGTGACTTTCCTTTCCAGAAAACAACTCTTGCTCGTAGGACCACAAACTGCATTGGATTCAACTCCATTTAGGACTGGGAAACAAACGCTAGCTCGCCATACAAGAAACACACTCTGCTTTTGAGAAAAGAGCACTCTTCTAGTCTACTGTGTTTCCTATGTGGTCCGAACAGTGAGCTTGCTCAGAACAAAAAAACTGTGCTTCCTACACACAGGGCCATATCTAGTTCAAGTCTGCTTAGGAACCTGACAAGAACAGTAGATCCTCTTCTATCCAATACACTGTACTTGCTGCGAACAGACAGGAGTGCTATTTGCACTGTGTATGGCAATGGGAGCACAATAGTGACTTTCCTTACCAGAAAACAACTCTTGCTCATAGGACCAGAAACTGCATGTGATTCAACTCCATTTAGGTCTGGGAAACAAACGCTAGCTCGCCTTGCAAGAAACACACTCTGCTTTTGATAAAAGAGCACTCTTTTACTCTACTGTGTTTCCTATGGGGTCCAAAGAGTGAGCTTGCTCAGAACAAAAGAACTGTGCTTCCTACACACATGGACCATATCTAGTTCAACTCTGCTTAGGAAACTGACAAGAACAGTAGCTCCTATTCAGTCCAATACACTGTACTTGCTGGGAACAAACGCGAGTGCTATGTGCACTGTGTATGGCATTTGGAGCACAATAGTGACTCTTCTTACCATAAAACAACTCTTGCTCGTAGGACCAAAAACTGCATGTGATTCAACTCCATTTAGGACTGGGAAACAAACGCGAGCTCGCCTTACAAAAAAAACACTCTGCTTTAGATAAAAGAGCACTCTTCTACTCTACTGTGTTTCCTATAGGGTCAGAACAGTGAGCTTGCTCAGAACATAAGAACTGTGCTTCCTACACACACGGGACATATCTAGTTCAACTCTGCTTAGGAAACTGACAAGAACAATAGCTCCTCTTCAGACCGATACACTGTACTTGCTGAGAACAGACGCGAGTGCTATTTGCATTGTGTATGGAAATTGGAGCGCAATAGTGACTCGTCTTACCAGAAAACAACTCTTCCTTGTAGGACAAAAACTGCATGTGACTCAACTCCATTTAGGACTGGGAAACAAACGCTAGCTCGCCTTACAAGAAACACACTCTGCTTTTGAGAAAAGAGCACTCTTCTACTCTACTGCGTTTCCTATGGGGTCCAAACAGTGAGCTTGCTCAGAACAAAAGAATTGTGCTTCCTACACACATGGACCATATCTAGTTCAACTCTGCTTAGGAAACTGACAAGAACAGTAGCTCCTATTTAGTCCAATACACTTTACTTTCTGGGAACATACGCGAGTGCTGTTTGCACTGTGTACGGCATTTGGAGCGCAATAGTGACTCTTCTTACCAGAAAACAACTCTTGCTCATAGGACCAAAAACTGCATGTGACTCAACTCCATTTAGGACCGGGAATCAAACGCTAGCTCGCCTTACTATAAACACACTCTGCTTTAGTGAAAAGAACACTCTTCTACTCTGCTGTGTTTCCTACAGGGCCAGAACAGTGAGCTTGCTCAGAACATAATAACTGTGCTTCCTACACACACGGGCCATATCTAGTTCCACTCTGCTTAGGAAACTGACAAGAACAGTAGCTCCCCTTCAGTCTGATACACTGTACTTGCTGAGAACAGACGCGAGTGCTATTTGCCCTGTGTATGGCAATTGGAGCACAATAGTGACTCGTCTTACCAGAAAACAACTCTTGCTCGTAGGACAAAAAATTGCATGTGACTCAACTCCATTTAGTACTGGGAAACAAACTCTAGCTCGCCTTACAAGAAACACACTCTGCTTTTGAGAAAAGAGCACTCTTCCCCTCTACTGTGTTTCCTATAGGGCCAAAACAGTGAGCTTGCTCAGAAAAAAAGAACTGTTCTTCCTCGACACACGGGCCATATCTAGTTCAACTCTGCTTAGGAAACTGAGAAGAACAGTAGCTCCTCTTCAGTCCAATACACTGTACTTGCTGGGAACAGACGGGAATGCTATTTGCACTGTGTATGGCAATGGGAGCACAATAGTGACTTTCCTTACCAGAAAACAACTCTTGCTCGTAGAACCAGAAACTGCATGTGATTCAACTCCATTTAGGACTGGGAAACAAACGCTAGCTCGCCTTACAAGAAACACACTCTGCTTTAGAGAAAAGAGCACTCTTCTACTCTACTGTGTTTCCTATGGGGTTCAAACAGAGAGCTTGCTCAGAACAAAAGAACTGTGCTTCCTACACACGGACCATATGTAGTTCAACTCTGCTTAGGAACCTGACAAGAACAGTAGCTCTTCTTCAGACCAATACACTGTATTTGCTGGGAACAGACGCGAGTGCTATTTGCACTGTGTATGGCAATGAGAGCACAATATTGACTTTCCTTACCAGAAAACAACTCTTGCTCGTAGGACAAAAAACTGCATGTGACTCAACTCCATTTAGGACTGGGAAACAAACTATAGCTCGCCTTAAAGAAACACAATCTGTTTTTGAGAAAAGAGCACTCTTCTACTCTACTGTGTTTCCTATAGGGCAAGAACAGTGAGCTTGCTCAGAACAAATGAACTGTGCTTCCTCGACACACGGGCCATATCTAGTTCAACTCTGCTTAGGAGACTGACAAGAACAGTAGCTCCTCTTCAGTCCAATGCACTGTACTTGCTGGGAACAGTTGCGAGTGCTATTTGCACTGTGTATGGCAATGAGAGCGCAATAGTGGCTTTCCTTACCAGAAAACAACTCTTGCTTGTAGGACCAGAAACTTCATATGATTCAACTCCATTTAGGACTGGGAAACAAACGCTAGCTCGCCTTACAAGAAACACACTCTGCTTTTGAGAAAAGAGCACTCTTCTACTCTACTGTGTTTCCTATGGGATCCAAACAGTGAGCTTGCTCAGAACAAAAGAACTGTGCTTCCTACACACATGGACCATATCTAGTTCAACTCTGCTTAGGAAACTGACAAGAACAGTAGCTCCTATTCAGTCCAATACACAGTGCTTGCTGGGAACAGACGCGAGTGCTATTTGCACTGTGTATGGCATTGGGAGCACAATAGTGACTCTTCTTACCAGAAAACAACTCTTCCTCGTAGGACCAAAAACTGCCTGTGACTCAACTCCATTTAGGACTGGGAAACAAACGCTAGCTCGCCTTACAAGAAACACACTCTGCTTTTGAGAAAAGAGCACTCTTCTACTCTACTGCGTTTCCAATGGGGTCCAAACAGTGAGCTTGCTCAGAACAAAAGAACTGTGCTTCCTACAACAATGGGCCATATCTAGTTCAACTCTGCTTAGGAAACTGACAAAAACAGTAGCTCCTATTTAGTCCAATACACTGTACTTTCTGGAACATACGCGAGTGCTATTTGCACTGTGTACGGCATTTGGAGCGCAATAGTGACTCTTCTTACCAGAAAACAACTCTTGCTCATAGGACCAAAAACTGCATGTGACTCAACTCCATTTAGGACCGGGAATCAAACGCGAGCTCGCCTTACAAGAAACACACTCTGCTTTAGTGAAAAGAGCACTCTTCTACTCTGCTGTGTTTCCTACAGGGCCAGAACAGTGAGCTTGCTCAGAACATAATAACTGTGCTTCCTACACACACAGGCCATATCTAGTTCCACTCTGCTTAGGAAACTGACAAGAAAGTTGCTCCTCTTCAGTCTGATACACTGTACTTGCTGAGAACAGACGCGAGTGCTATTTGCACTCTGTATGGCAATTGGAGCACAATAGTGACTCGTCTTACCAGAAAACAACTCTTGCTCGTAGGACAAAAAACTGCATGTGATTCAACTCCATTTAGGACTAGGAAACAAACTCTAGCTCGCCTTACAAGAAACACACTCTGCTTTTGAGAAAAGAGCACTCTTCTCCTCTACTGTGTTTCCTATAGGGCCAAAACAGTGAGCTTGCTCAGAAAAAAAGAACTGTGCTTCCTCGACACACGAGCCATATATAGTTCAACTCTGCTTAGGAAACTGAGAAGAACAGTAGCTCCTCTTCAGTCCAATACACTGTACTTGCTGGGAACAGACGGGAGTGCTATTTGCACTGTGTATGACAATGGGAGCACAATAGTGACTTTCCTTACCAGAAAACAACTCTTGCTCGTAGGACAAAAAACTGCATGTGACTCAACTCCACTTAGGACTGGGAAACAATCGCTAGCTCACCTTCCAAGAAACACACTCTGCTTTTGAGAAAAGAGCACTCTTCTACTCTACTGTGTTTCCTATGTGTTCGGAACAGTGAGCTTGCTCAGAACAAAGGAACTGTGCTTCCTGCACACACGGCCATATCTAGTTCAATTCTGCTTAGGTACCTGACAAGAACAGTAGATCCTCTTCAGTCCAATACACTGTACTTGCTGGGAACAGACGCCAGGGCTATTTGTCCTGTGTATGACAATGGCTGCGCAATAGTGACTCTTCTTACCATAAAACAACTCTTGCACGTATGACCAGAAACTGTATGTGATTCAACTCCATTTAGGACTGGGAAACAAACGCTAGCTCGCCTTACAAGAAACACATTCTGCTTTAGAGAAAAGAGCACTCATCTACTCTACTGTGTTTCCTATAGGGCCAGAACAGTGAGCTTGCTCAGAACAAAAGAACTGTGCTTCCTACACACACGGGCCATATCTAGTTCAACTCTACTTAGGAAACTGAGAAGAGCAGTATCTCCTCTTCAGTCCAATACACTGTACTTACTGGGATCAGACGGGAGGGCTATTTGCACTGTGTATGGCAATGGGAGCGCAATAGTGACTTTCCTTTCCAGAAAACAACTCGTGCTCGTAGGACCACAAACTGCATTGGATTCAACTCCATTTAGGACTGGGAAACAAACGCTAGCTCGCCATACAAGAAACACACTCTGCTTTTGAGAAAAGAGCACTCTTCTACTCTACTGTGTTTCCTATGTGGTCCGAACAGTGAGCTTGCTCAGAACAAAAAAACTGTGCTTCCTACACACAGGACCATATCTAGTTCAAGTCTGCTTAGGAACCTGACAAGAACAGTAGATCCTCTTCTATCCAATACACTGTACTTGCTGCGAACAGACAGGAGTGCTATTTGCACTGTGTATGGCAATGGGAGCACAATAGTGACTTTCCTTACCAGAAAACAACTCTTGCTCATAGGACCAGAAACTGCATGTGATTCAACTCCATTTAGGTCTGGGAAACAAACGCTAGCTCACCTTGCAAGAAACACACTCTGCTTTTGATAAAAGAGCACTCTTTTACTCTACTGTGTTTCCTATGGGGTCCAAAGAGTGAGCTTGCTCAGACCAAAGAACTGTGCTTCCTACACACATGGACCATATCTAGTTCAACTCTGCTTAGGAAACTGACAAGAACAGTAGCTCCTATTCAGTCCAATACACTGTACTTGCTGGGAACAAACGCGAGTGCTATGTGCACTGTGTATGGCATTTGGAGCACAATAGTGACTCTTCTTACCATAAAACAACTCTTGCTCGTAGGAGCAAAAACTGCATGTGATTCAACTCCATTTAGGACTGGGAAACAAACGCGAGCTCGCCTTACAAAAAAAACTCTCTGCTTTAGATAAAAGAGCACTCTTCTACTCTACTGTGTTTCCTATAGGGTCAGAACAGTGAGCTTGCTCAGAACATAAGAACTGTGCTTCCTACACACACGGGACATATCTAGTTCAACTCTGCTTAGGAAACTGACAAGAACAATAGCTCCTCTTCAGACCGATACACTGTACTTGCTGAGAACAGACGCGAGTGCTATTTGCATTGTGTATGGAAATTGGAGCACAATAGTGACTCGTCTTACCAGAAAACAACTCTTCCTCGTGGGACAAAAACTGCATGTGACTCAACTCCATTTAGGACTGGGAAACAAACGCTAGCTCGCCTTACAAGAAACACACTCTGCTTTTGAGAAAAGAGCACTCTTCTACTCTACTGCGTTTCCTATGGGGTCCAAACAGTGAGCTTGCTCAGAACAAAAGAATTGTGCTTCCTACACAAATGGACCATATCTAGTTCAACTCTGCTTAGGAAACTGACAAGAACAGTAGCTCCTATTTAGTCCAATACACTTTACTTTCTGGGAACATACGCGAGTGCTGTTTGCACTGTGTACGGCATTTGGAGCGCAATAGTGACTCTTCTTACCAGAAAACAACTCTTGCTCATAGGACCAAAAACTGCATGTGACTCAACTCCATTTAGGACCGGGAATCAAACGCTAGCTCGCCTTACTATAAACACACTCTGCTTTAGTGAAAAGAACACTCTTCTACTCTGCTGTGTTTCCTACAGGGCCAGAACAGTGAGCTTGCTCAGAACATAATAACTGTGCTTCCTACACACACGGGCCATATCTAGTTCCACTCTGCTTAGGAAACTGACAAGAACAGTAGCTCCCCTTCAGTCTGATACACTGCACTTGCTGAGAACAGGCGCGAGTGCTATTTGCCCTGTGTATGGCAATTGGAGCACAATAGTGACTCGTCTTACCAGAAAACAACTCTTGCTCGTAGGACAAAAAATTGCATGTGACTCAACTCCATTTAGTACTGGGAAACAAACTCTAGCTCGCCTTAAAAGAAACACACTCTGCTTTTGAGAAAAGAGCACTCTTCCCCTCTACTGTGTTTCCTATAGGGCCAAAACAGTGAGCTTGCTCAGAAAAAAAGAACTGTTCTTCCTCGACACACGGGCCATATCTAGTTCAACTCTGCTTAGGAAACTGAGAAGAACAGTAGCTCCTCTTGAGTCCAATACACTGTACTTGCTGGGAACAGACGGGAGTGCTATTTGCACTGTGTATGGCAATGGGAGCGCAATAGTGACTTTCCTTACCAGAAAACAACTCTTGCTCGTAGGAGCAGAAACTGCATGTGATTCAACTCCATTTAGGACTGGGAAACAAACGCTAGCTTGCCTTACAAGAAACACACTCTGCTTTAGAGAAAAGAGCACTCTTCTACTCTACTGTGTTTCCTATGGGGTCCAAACAGAGAGCTTGCTCAGAACAAAAGAACTGTGCTTCCTACACACACAGACCATATGTAGTTCAACTCTGCTTAGGAACCTGACAAGAACAGTAGCTCTTCTTCAGACCAATACACAGTGCTTGCTGGGAACAGACGCAAGTGCTATTTGCACTGTGTATGGCATTGGGAGCGCAATAGTGACTCTTCTTACCAGAAAACAACTCTTCCTCGTAGGACCAAAAACTGCCTGTGACTCAACTCCATTTAGGACTGGGAAACAAACGCGAGCTCGCCTTACAAGAAACACACTCTGCTCTAGAGAAAAGAGCACTCTTCTTCTCTACTGTGTTTCCTATAGGGCCAGAACAGTGAGCTTGCTCAGAACATAATAACTCTGCTTCCTTCACACACGGGCCATATCTAGTTCAACTCTGCTTAGGAAACTGACAAGAACAGTAGCTCTTCTTCAGTCCAATACACTGTACTTGCGGGGAAGAGATGCGAGTGCTATTTGCACTGTGTATGGCAATTGGAGCACAATAGTGACTCGTCTTACCAGAAAACAACTCTAGCTCTTAGGACAAAAACTGCATGTGACTCAACTCCATTTAGGACTGGGAAACAAACGCTAGCTCGCCTTACAAGAAACAGACTCTGCTTTTTAGAAAAGAGCACTCTTCTACTCTACTTTGTTTCCTATGGGGTCCGAACAGTGAGCTTGCTCAGAACAAAAGAACTGTGCTTCCTGTACACACGGCCATATCTAGTTCAATTCTGCTTAGGAACCTGACAAGAACAGTAGATCCTCTTCAGTCCAATACACTGTACTTGCTGGGAACAGACGCCAGGGCTATTTGTCCTGTGTATGACAATGGCTGCGCAATAGTGACTCTTCTTACCATAAAGCAACTCTTGCACGTAGGACCAGAAACTGTATGTGATTCAACTCCATTTAGGACTGGGAAACAAACGCTAGCTCGCCTTACAAGAAACACATTCTGCTTTAGAGAAAAGAGCACTCACCTACTCTACTGTGTTTCCTATAGGGCCAGAACAGTGAGCTTGCTCAGAACAAAAGAACTGTGCTTCCTACACACACGGGCCATATCTAGTTCAACTCTGCTTAGGAAACTGACAAGAACAGTAGCTTCTCTTCAGTCCGATACACTGTACTTGCTGGGAACCGACGCGAGTGCTATTTGCACTGTGTATTGCAATGGGAGCTCAATAGTGACTTTCCTACCAGAAAACAACTCTTGCTCGTAGGACCAGAAACTGCATGAGATTCAACTCCATTTAGGACTGGGAAACAAATGCTAGCTCGCCTTACATGAAACACACTCTGCTTTTGAGAAAAGAGCACTCTTCTACTCTACTGTGTTTCCTATGGGGTCCGAACAGTGAGCATGCTCAGAACAGAAGAACTGTGCTTCCTACACACACGGGCCATATCTAGTTCAACTCTGCTTAGGAAACTGACAAGAACAGTAGCTCCTCTTCAGTCCAATGCACTGTACTTGCTGGGAACAGACGCGAGTGCTATTTGCACTGTGTATGGCAATGGGAGCACAATAGTGACTTTCCTTCCAGAAAACAACTCTTGCTCGTAGGACCACAAACTGCATGTGATTCAACGCCATTTAGGAACGGGAAACAAATGCTCGCACGCCTTACAAGAAACACACTCTGCTTTAGAGAAAAGAGCAGTCTTCTATTCTACTGTGGTTCATATGGGGTCCGAACATTGAGCTTGCTCAGAACAAAAGAACTCTGCTTCCTACACACACGGACCATATGTAGTTCAACTCTGCTTAGGAAACTGACAAGAACAGTAGTTCCTATTCAGTCCAATACACTGTACTTGCTGGGAACAGACGCAAGTGCTATTTGTCCTGTGTATGGCAATGGGAGCGCAATAGTGACTCTTCTTACCAGAAAACAACTCTTGCTCATAGGAATAGAAACTGCATGTGATTCAACTCCATTTTGGACTGGGAAACAAACGCTAGCTCGCCTTACAAGAAACACACTCTGCTTTTGAGAAAAGAGCACTCTTCTACTCCACTGTGTTTCCTATGGGGTCCAAACAGTGAGCTTGCTCAGAACAAAAGAACTGTGCTTTCTACACACATGGACCATATTTAGTTCAACTCTGCTTAGGAAACTGACAAGAACAGTAGCTCCTATTCAGTCCAATACACTGTGCTTGCCGGGAACAGACGCGAGTGCTATTTGCACTGTGTATGGCATTTGGAGCGCAATAGTGACTCTTCTTGCCAGAAAACAACTCTTGCTCGTAGGACCAAAAACTGCCTGTGACTTAACTCCATTTAGGACTGGGAAACAAACGCGAGCTCGCCTTACAAGAAACACACTCTGCTTTAGAGAAAAGTGCACTCTTCTTCTCTACTGTGTTTCCTATAGGCCCAGAACAGTGAGCTTGCTCAGAACATAATAACTGTGCTTCCTACACACACGGGCCATACCTAGTTCAACTCTGCTTAGGAAACTGACAAGAACAGTAGCTCCTCTTCAGTTCGATACAGTGTACTTGCTGAGAACAGACGCGAGTGCTACTTGCAGTGGGTATGGCAATTGGAGCACAATAATGACTCGTCTTACCAGAAAACAACTCCTGCTCGTAGGACAAAAAACTGCATGTGACTCAACTCCATTTAAGACTGGGAAGCAAACTCTAGCTCGCCTTACAAGAAACACAATCTGTTTTTGAGAAAAGAGCACTCTTCGACTCTACTGTGTTTCCTATGGGGTCCAAACAGAGAGCTTGCTCAGAACAAAAGAACTGTGCTTCCTAAACACACGGACCATATGTAGTTCAACTCTGCTTAGGAACCTGACAAGAACAGTAGCTCCTCTTCAGACAAATACACTGTATTTGCTGGGAACAGACGCGAGTGCTCTTTGCACTGTGTATGGCAATGAGAGCACAATAGTGACTTTCCTTACCAGAAAACAACTCTTGCTCGTAGGACAAAAACCTGCATGTGACTCAACTCCATTTAGGACTGGGAAACAAACGGTAGCTCGCCTTACAAGAAACACACTCTGCTTTTGAGAAAAGAGCACTCTTCTACTCAATTGTGTTTCCTATAGGGCCAGAAGAATGAGCTTACTCAGAACAAAAGAACTGTGATTCCTACACACACGGGCCATATCTAGTTCAACTCTGCTTAGGAAACTGAGAAGAGCAGTCTCTCCTCTTCAGTCCAATACACTGTACTTACTGTGAACAGACGGGAGGGCTATATGCACTGTGTATTGCAATGGGAGCGCAATAAAGACTTTCTTACCAGAAAACAACTCTTGCTCGTAGGACCAGAAACTGCATGTAATTCAACTCCATTTAGGACTGGGAAACAAACGCTAGCCTTACAAGAAACACACTCTGCTTTTGAGAAAAGAGCACTTTTCTACTCTACTGTGTTTCCTATGGGGTCCGAACAGTGAGCTTGCTCAGAACAAAAGAACTGTGCTTCCTACACGCACGGGCCATATCTAGTTCAACTCTGCTTAGGAACCTGACAAGAACAGTACATACTCTTCAGTCCAATACACTGTACTTGCTGGGAACAGACGCCAGTGCTATTTGTCCTGTGTATGGCAATAGCAGCGAAATAGTGACTCTTCTTACCATAAAACAACTCTTGCTCGTAGGACCAGAAACTGCATGTGATTCAACTCCATTTATGACTGGGAAACAAACTCCAGCTCGCTTTACAAGAAACACACTCTGCTTTAGAGAAAAGAGCACTCTTCTACTCTACTGTGTTTCCTATGGGGTCCAAACATAGAGCTTGCTCAGAACAAAGAACTGTGCTTCCTACACACACGGGCCATATCTAGTTCAACTCTGCTTAGAAAACTGACAAGAACAGTGGAACCTCTTCAGTCCAATGCACTGTACATGCTGGGAACAGACGCCAGTGCTATTTACCCTGTGTATGGCAATGGGAGCACAATAGTGACTTTCCTTACCAGAAATAAACTCTTGCTCGTAGGACCAGAAACTGCATGTGATTCAACTCCATTTAGGACTGGGAAACAAACGCTAGCTTGCCCTACAAGAAACACACTCTGCTTTTGAGAAAAGAGCACTCTTCTACTCTACTGTTTTTCCTATAGGGTCCGAACAGTGTGCTTGCTCTGAACAAAAGAACTGTGCTTCCTACACACACGGCCATATCTAGTTCAATTCTGCTTAGGAACCTGACAAGAACAGTAGATCCTCTTCAGTCCAATACACCGTACTTGCTGGGAACAGACGCCAGTTCTATCTGTCCTGTGTATGGCAATGGCAGCGCAATAGTGACTATTTTTACCATAAAACAACTCTTGCTTGTAGGATTAGAAACTGCATGTGATTCAACTCCATTTAGGACTGGGCAACAAATGCTAACTCGCATCACATGAAACACACCCTGCTTTTGAGAAAAGAGAACTCTTCTACTCTACTGTGTTTCCTATGGGGTCCGAACAGTGATCTTGCTCAGAACAAAAGAACTGTGATTCCTACACAAACGGCCCTATCTAGTTCAACACTGCTTAGGAAACTGACAAGAACAGTAGATCCTCTTCAGTCCAATACACTGTACTTGCTGGGAACAGACGCGCGTGGTATTTGCACTGTGTAGGGCAATTGGAGCACAATAGTGACTTTCCTTACCATAAAACAACTCTTGCTCGTAGGAACAGAAACTGCATGTGATTCAACTCCATTTCAGACTGGGAAAGAAACGCTAGCTCGCCTTACAAGAAACACACTCTGCTTTAGAGAAAAGAGCACTTTCTACTCTACTGTGTTTCCTATGGTGTCCAAACAGTGAGCTTGCTCAGAACAAAAGAACTGTGCTTCCTACACACATGAACCATATGTAGTTCAACTCTGCTTAGGAAACTGACAAGAACAGTAGCTCCTCTTCAGTCCGATACACTTTACTTGCTGAGAACAGAGGCGAGTGCTATTTGCACTGTGTATGGCAAGGGGGCACAATAGTGACTCGTCTTACCAGAAAACAACTCTTGCTCGTAGGACAAAAAAATGCATGTGACTCAACTCCATTTAGGACTGGGAAACAAACTCTATCTCGCATTACAAGAAACACACTCTGCTTTTGAGAAAAGAGCACTCTTCTACTCAATTGTGTTTCCTATAGGGCCAGAACAATGAGCTTACTCAGAACAAAAGAACTGTGCTTCCTACACACGGGCCATATCTAGTTCAACTCTGCTTAGGAAACTGAGAAGAGCAGTCTCTCCTCTTCAGTCCAGTACACTGTACTTACTGGGATCAGACGGTAGGTCTATTTGCACTGTGTATGGCAATGGGAGCACAATAGTGACTTTCCTTTCCAGAAAACAACTCTTGCTCGTAGGACCACAAACTGCATTGGATTCAACTCCATTTAGGACTTGGAAACAAACGCTAGCTCGCCATACAAGAAACACACTCTGCTTTTGAGAAAAGAGCACTCTTCTAGTCTACTGTGTTTCCTATGTGGTCCGAACAGTGAGCTTGCACAGAACCAAAAACTGTGCTTCCTACACACAGGGCCATATCTACTTCAAGTCTGCTTAGGAACCTGACAAGAACAGTAGATCCTCTTCTATCCAATACACTGTACTTGCTGCGAACAGACAGGAGTGCTATTTGCACTGTGTATGGCAATGGGAGCGCAATAGTGACTTTCCTTACCAGAAAACAACTCTTGCTCATAGGACCAGAAACTGCTTGTGATTCAACTCCATTTAGGTCTGGGAAACAAACGCTAGCTCGCCTTACAAGAAACACACTCTGCTTTTGATAAAAGAGCACTCTTTTTCTCTACTGTGTTTCCTATGGGGTCCAAAGAGTGAGCTTGCTCAGAACAAAAGAACTGTGCTTCCTACACACATGGACCATATTTAGTTCAACTCTGCTTAGGAAACTGACAAGAACAGTAGCTCCTATTCAGTCCAATACACTGTACTTGCTGGGAACAGACGCGAGTGCTATTTGCACTGTGTATGGCATTTGGAGCGCAATAGTGACTCTTCTTACCATAAAACAACTCTTGCTCGTAGGACCAAAAACCGCATGTGATTCAACTCCATTTAGGACTGGGAAACAAACGCGAGCTCGCCTTACAAAAAAAACTCTCTGCTTTAGATAAAAGAGCACTCTTCTACTCTACTGTGTTTCCTATAGGGTCAGAACAGTGAGCTTGCTCAGAACATAAGAAATGTGCTTCCTACACACACGGGACATATCTAGTTCAACTCTGCTTAGGAAACTGACAGGAACAGTAGCTCCTCTTCAGACCGATACACTGTACTTGCTGAGAACAGACGCCAGTGCTATTTGCACTGTGTATGGCAAATGGAGCACAATAGTGACTCGTCTTACCAGAAAACAACTCTTCCTCGTAGGACAAAAACTGCATGTGACTCAACTCCATTTAGGACTGGGAAACAAACGCTAGCTCGCCTTACAAGAAACACACTCTGCTTTTGAGAAAAGAGCACTCTTCTACTCTACTGCGTTTCCAATGGGGTCCAAACAGTGAGCTTGCTCAGAACAAAAGAACTGTGCTTCCTACACAAATGGATCATATCTAGTTCAACTCAGTTTAGGAAACTGACAAGAACAGTAGCTCCTATTTAGTCCAATACACTGTACTTTCTGGGAACATACGCGAGTGCTATTTGCACTGTGTACGGCATTTGGAGCGCAATAGTGTTTTCTTACCAGAAAACAACTCTTGCTCATAGGACCAAAAACTGCATGTGACTCAACTCCATTTAGGACCGGGAATCAAACGCGAGCTCGCCTTACAAGAAACACACTCTGCTTTAGTGAAAAGAACACTCTTCTACTCTGCTGTGTTTCCTACATGGCCAGAACAGTGAGCTTGCTCAGAACATAATAACTGTGCTTGCTACACACACGGGCCATATCTAGTTCCACTCTGCTTAGGAAACTGACAAGAACAGTAGCTCCTCTTCAGTCTGATACACTGTACTTGCTGAGAAAAGACGCGAGTGCTATTTGCACTCTGTATGGCAATTGGAGCACAATAGTGACTCGTCTTACCAGAAAACAACTCTTTTCGTAGGACAAAAAACTGCATGTGATTCAACTCCATTTAGGACTAGGAAACAAACTCTAGCTCGCCTTACAAGAAACACACTCTGCTTTTGAGAAAAGAGCACTCTTCTCCTCTACTGTGTTTCCTATAGGGCCAAAACAGTGAGCTTGCTCAGAAAAAAAGAACTGTGCTTCCTCGACACACGGGCCATATCTAGTTCAACTCTGCTTAGGAAACTGAGAAGAACAGTAGCTCCTCTTCAGTCCAATACACTGTACTTGCTTGGAACAAACGGGAGTGCTATTTGCACTGTGTATGGCAATGGGAGCACAATAGTGACTTTCCTTACCAGAAAACAACTCTTGCTCGTAGGACAAAAAACTGCATGTGACTCAACTCCATTTAGGACTGGGAAACAAACGCTAGCTCGCCTTCCAAGAAACACACTCTGCTTTTGAGAAAAGAGCACTCTTCTACTCTACTGTGTTTCCTATGTGTTCGGAACAGTGAGCTTGCTCAGAACAAAAAAACTGTGCTTCCTACAAACACGGCCATATCTAGTTCAACTCTGCTTAGGAACCTGACAAGAACAGTACATACTCTTCAGTCCAATACACTGTACTTGCTGGGAACAGACGCCAGTGCTATTTGTCCTGTGTATGGCAATAGCAGCGCGATAGTGACTCTTCTTACCAGAAAACAACTCTTGCGCGTAGGACCAGAAACTGCATGTGATTCAACTCCATTTATGACTGGGAAACAAACTCTAGCCCGCTTTACAAGAAACACACTCTGCTTTAGAGAAAAGAGCACTCTTCTACTCTACTGTGTTTCCTCGGGGTCCAAACAGAGAGCTAGCTCAGAACAAAAGAACTGTGCTTCCTGTACACACGGCCATATCTAGTTCAATTCTGCTTAGGAACCTGACAAGAACAGTAGATCCTCTTCAGTCCAATACACTGTATTTGCTGAGAACAGACGCGAGTGCTATTTGCACTGTATATGGCAATGAGAGCACAATATTGACTTTCCTTACCAGAAAACAACTCTTGCACGTAGGACCAGAAACTGTATGTGATTCAACTCCATTTAGGACTGGGAAACAAACGCTAGCTCGCCTTACAAGAAACACATTCTGCTTTAGAGAAAAGAGCACTCACCTACTCTACTGTGTTTCCTATAGGTCCAGAACAGTGAGCTTGCTCAGAACAAAAGAACTGTGCTTCCTACACACACGGGCCATATATAGTTCAACTCTGCTTAGGAAACTGACAAGAACAGTAGCTTCTCTTAAGTCCGATACACTGTACTTGCTGGGAAC
Source organism: Peromyscus eremicus (assembly GCF_949786415.1). Lineage (NCBI taxonomy): Eukaryota > Metazoa > Chordata > Mammalia > Rodentia > Cricetidae > Peromyscus > Peromyscus eremicus. The sequence goes on from NW_026735446.1 coordinate 124,534, forward strand.
CGACGCGAGTGCTATTTGCACTGTGTATTGCAATGGGAGCTCAATAGTGACTTTCCTACCAGAAAACAACTCTTGCTCGTAGGACCAGAAACTGCATGCGACTAAACTCCATTTAGGACTGGGAAACAAATGCTAGCTTGCCTTACATGAAACACACTCTGCTTTTGAGAAAAGAGCACTCTTCTACTCTACTGTGTTTCCTATGGGGTCTGAAGAGTGAGCATGCTCAGAACAAAAGAACTGTGCTTCCTACACACACGGGCCATATCTAGTTCAACTCTGCTTAGGAAACTGACAAGAACAGTAGCTCCTCTTCAGTCCGATACACTGTACTGGCTGGGAACAGACGCGAGTGCTATTTGTCCTGTGTATGGCAATGGGAGCGCAATAGTGACTTTCCTTCCAGAAAACAACTCTTGCTCCTAGGACAACAAACTGCATGTGATTCAATGCCATTTAGGAACGGGAAACAAATGCTCGCACGCCTTACAAGAAACACACTCTGCTTTAGAGAAAAGAGCACTCTTGTACACTACTGTGTTTCCTATGGGGTCCGAACAGTGAGCTTGCTCAGAACAAAAGAACTGTGCTTCCTACACACACGGACCATATGTAGTTCAACTCTGCTTAGGAAACTGACAAGAACAGTAGTTCCTATTCAGTCCAATACACTGTACTTGCTGGGAACAGACGCAAGTGCTATTTGTCCTGTGTATGGCAATGGGAGCACAATAGTGACTCTTCTTACCACAAAACAACTCTTGCTCGTAGGACCAAAAACTGCCTGTGACTCAACTCCATTTAGGACTGGGAAACAAACGCGAGCTCGCCTTACAAGAAACACACTCTGCTTTAGAGAAAAGTGCACTCTTCTTCTCTACTGTGTTTCCTATAGGCCCAGAACAGTGAGGTTGCTCAGAACATAATAACTGTGCTTCCTACACACACGGGCCATACCTAGTTCAACTCTAGTTAGGAAACTGACAAGAACAGTAGCTCCTCTTCAGTTCGATACAGTGTACTTGCTGAGAACAGACGCGAGTGCTACTTGCACTGGGTATGGCAATTGGAGCACAATAATGACTCGTCTTACCAGAAAAAAACTCCTGCTCGTAGGACAAAAAACTGCATGTGACTCAACTCCATTTAGGACTGGGAAACAAACTCTAGCTCGCCTTACAAGAAACACAATCTGTTTTTGAGAAAACAGCACTCTTCTACTCTACTGTGTTTCCTATGGGGTCCAAACAGAGAGCTTGCTCAGAACAAAAGAACTGTGCTTCCTAAACACACGGACCATATGTAGTTCAACTCTGCTTAGGAACCTGACAAGAACAGTAGCTCCTCTTCAGACAAATACACTGTATTTGCTGGGAACAGACGCGAGTGCTCTTTGCACTGTGTATGGCAATGAGAGCACAATAGTGACTTTCCTTACCAGAAAACAACTCTTGCTCGTAGGACAAAAAACTGCATGTCACTCAACTCCATTTAGGACTGGGAAACAAACGCTATCTCGCTTTCCAAGAAACACACTATGCTTTTGAGAAAAGAACACTCTTCTACTCTACTGTGTTTCCTATGTGTTCGGAACAGTGAGCTTGCTCAGAAGAAAAAAACTGTGCTTCCAACAAACACGGCCATATCTATTTCAACTCTGCTTAGGAACCTGACAAGAACAGTAGATACTCTTCAGTCCAATATACTGTACTTGCTGGGAACAGACGCCATTGCTATTTGTCCTGTGTATGGCAATGGCAGCGCAATAGTGACTCTTCTTACCAGAAAACAACTCTTGCTCGTAGGACCAGAAACTGCATGTGATTCAACTCCATTTAGGACTGGGAAACAAACTCCAGCTCGCTTTACAAGAAACACACGCTGCTTTTGAGAAAATAGCACTCATCTACTCTACTGTGTTTCCTATGATGTCCGACAAGTGAGCTTGCTCAGAACAAAAGAACTGTGCTTCCTACACACGGGTCATATCTAGTTCAACTCTGCTTAGGAAACTGACAAGAACAGTAGCTCCTCTTCAGTCCAATACACTGTACTTGCAGGGAAGAGACGCGAGTGCTATTTGCACTGTGTATGGCAATTGGAGCACAATAGTGACTCGTCTTACCAGAAAACAACTCTTGCTCGTAGGACAAAAAACTGCATGTGACTCAACTCCATTTAGGACTGGGAAACGAACACTAGCTCGCCTTACAAGAAACACACTCTGCTTTTGAGAAAAGAGCACTCTTCTACTCTACTGTGTTTCGTATGGGGTCTGAACAGTGAGCTTGCTCAGAACAAAAGAACTGTGCTTTCTGCACACATGGCCATATCTAGTTCAATTCTGCTTAGGAACCTGACAAGAACAGTAGATCCTCTTCAGTCCAATACACTGTACTTGCTGGAAACAGACGCCAAAGCTATTTGCACTGTGTATGACAATGGCTGCGCAATAGTGACTCTTCTTACCAGAAAACAACTCTTGCTCGTAGGTCCAAAAACTGCCTGTGACTCAACTCCATTTAGGACTGGGAAACAAACGCGAGCTCGCATTACAAGAAACACACTCTGCTTTAGAGAAGAGAGCACTCTTCTTCTCTACTGTGTTTACTATAGGGCCAGAACAGTGAGCTTGCTCAGAATATAGTAACTGTGCTTCCTTCACACAGGGCCATATCTAGTTCAACTCTGCTTAGGAAACTGACAAGAACAGTAGCTCCTCTTCAGTCCAAAACACTGTACTTGCGGGGAAGAGACGCGAGTGCTATTTGCACTGTGTATGGCAATTGGAGCACAATAGTGACTCGTCTTACCAGAAAACAACTCTTGCTCGTAGGACCAGAAACTGCATGTGATTCAACTCCATTTAGGACTGGGAAACAAACGCTAGCTCGCATTACAAGAAATACACTCTGCTTTAGAGAAAAGAGCACTCTTCTACTCTACTGTGTTTCCTATAGGGCCAGAACAGTTAGCTGCTCAGAACAAAAGAACTGTGCTTCCTACACACGGGCCATATCTAGCTCAACTCTGCTTAGGAAACTGACAAGAACAGTAGCTCCTCTTCAGTCCAATACACTGTACTGCTGGGAACAGACGCCAGTGCTATTTGTCCTGTGTATGGCAATGGCAGCACAATAGTGACTATTCTTATCATTAAACAACTCTTGCTCGTAGGACCAGAAACTGCATGTGATTCAACTCCATTTAGGACTGGGAAACAAACGCTAGCTCGCCTTACAAGAAACAAAGTCTGCTTTAGAGAAAAGAGCACTCTTCTACTCTACTGTGTTTCCTATAGGGCCAGAACAGTGAGCTGCTCAGAACAAAAGAACTGTGCTTCCTACACACGGGCCATATCTAGTTCAACTCTGCTTAGGAAACTGAAAAGAACAGTAGCTCCTCTTCAGTACGATACACTGTACTTGCTGGGAACAGACGCGAGTGCTATTTGCACTGTGTATGGC